>NW_024747582.1:971496-1001308 GCF_018991925.1 Homarus americanus | reverse complement strand
CAGGTGTGTGGTGTACCAGACTGGGGCCCAGTAGGTGTGTGGTGTACCAGGACCAGGGCCCAGTAGGTGTGTGGTGTACTCAGGACTGGGGCCCAGTAGGTGTGGTGTACCAGACTGGGGCCCAGTAGGTGTGGTGTACTCAGGACTCAGCCCAGTAGGTGTGTGGTGTACTAGACTGGGGCCAGTAGGTGTGTGGTGTACCAGACCGGGGCCCAGTAGGTGTGTGGTGTACCAGGACTGGGGCCCAGTAGGTGTGTGGTGTACTAGGACTGGGGCCCAGTAGGTGTGTGTGTGTACCAGGACCAGCCCAGTGGTGTGTGGTGTACCAGGACTGGGGCCCAGTAGGTGTGTGGTGGTGTACCAGGACTGGGGCCCAGTAGGTGTGGGTGTACCAGGACCGGAGGCCCAGCAGGTGTGTGGTGTACCAGGACTGGGGCCCAGTAGGTGTGTGTGGTGTAATCAGACTGGGGCCCAGTAGGTGTGGTGTACCAGGACTGGGGCCCAGCAGGTGTGTGGTGTACCAGGACCGGGGCCCAGTAGGTGTGTGGGTGTACTAGACTGGGGCCCCAGTAGGTGTGTGGTGTACCAGACTGGGGCCCAGTAGGTGTGTGGTGTACCAGACCAGCCCAGTAGGTGTGTGGTGTACCAGGACCGGGGCCCAGTAGGTGTGTGTGTGTACTAGACTGGGGCCCAGTAGGTGTGTGGTGTACCAGGATCAGCCCAGTAGGTGTGTGGTGTAAGACCAGCAGTAGGCGTGGGTACTAGGACTGGGGCCCAGTAGGTGTGTGGTGTACTAGACCGGGGCCCAGTAGGTGTGTGGTGTACCAGGATCAGCCCAGTGAGGTGTGTGGTGTACCAGGACTGGGGCCCAGTAGGTGTGTGGTGTACCAGGACTGGGGCCCAGTAGGTGTGTGGGTGGTAATTAGACTGGGGCCCAGTAGGTGTGTGGTGTACCAGGACTGGGGCCCAGTAGGTGTGTGTGGTGTACCAGGACTGGGGCCCAGTAGGTGTGTGGTGTACTAGACTGGGGCCCAGTAGGTGTGGTGTACCAGACTAGCCCAGTAGGTGTGTGGTGTACCAGGACTGAGCCCAGTAGGTGTGTGGTGTACCAGGACTGGGGCCCAGTAGGTGTGTGGTGTACCAGACCAGCGCAGGTGTGTGGTGCACCAGACTGGGGCCCAGTAGGTGTGTGGGGAACAGCCGCAGGTGTGTGGTGTACCAGGACTCGGGCCCAGCAGGGGTGTGTGGTGTACTAGGACTGGGGCCCAGTAGGTGTGTAGTGTACCAGGACTGGGGCCCGCAGGTGTGTGGTGTACCAGGACTGGGGCCCAGGTGTGTGGTGTACTAGGACTGGGGCCCAGTAGGGTGTGTGGTGTACTAGACTGGGGCCCAGTAGGTGTGTGGTGTACTAGACCGGGGCCCAGTAGGTGTGTGGTGTACCAGGACTGGGGCCCAGTAGGTGTGGTGTACCAGGACTGGGGCCCAGTAGGTGTGTGGTGTACTAGGATCAGCCCAGTAGGTGTGTGTGGTGTACCAGGACTGGGGCCCAGTAGGTGTGTGGTGTACCAGACCGGGGCCCAGTAGGTGGTGGTGTATCAGGACCAGCCCAGCAGGGGTATGTGGTACCAGGACTGGGGCCCAGTAGGGTGTGTGTGGTGTAATAGGACTGGGGCCCAGTAGGTGTGTGGTGTACTAGGACTGGGGCCAGCAGGTGTGTGGTGTACCAGGACTGGGGCCCAGTAGGTGTGGTGTACCAGGACTGGGGCCCAGTAGGTGTGTGGTGTACTAGGACTGGGGCCCAGTAGGTGTGTGTGGTGTACTAGGACTGGGCCAGCAGGTGTGTGGTGTACTAGGACTGGGGCCCAGTAGGTGTGTGTGGTGTACCAGGACTGGGGCCCAGTAGGTGTGTGTGGTGTACTAGGACTGGGGCCCAGTAGGTGTGTGGTGTACCAGGACTGGGGCCCGTGCAGGTGTGTGGTGTACCAGGACTGGGCCCAGTAGGTGTGTGGTGTACCAGGACTGGGGCCCAGTAGGTGTGGGTGCACCAGGACTGGGGCCCAGTAGGTGTGTGTGGTGTACTCAGGACTGGGGCCCAGTAGTGTGGTGTACCAGGACTGGGCCCAGTAGGTGTGTGGTGGTACTAGGACTGGGGCCCAGTAGGTGTGTGGTGTACTAGGACTGGGGCCCAGTAGGTGTGGTGTACTGGGACTGGGGCCCAGTAGGTGTGTGGTGTACTAGGACTGGGGCCCAGTAGGTGTGTGGTGTACCAGGACTGGGGCCCAGTAGGTGTGTGTTAGGACTGGGGCCCAGTAGGTGTGTGGTGTACTAGGACTGGGGCCCAGTAGGTGTGGTAACTAGGACTGGGGCCCAGTAGGTGTGTGGTGTACCAGGACTGGGGCCCAGTAGGTGTGTGGTGTAACAGGACTGGGCCCAGTAGTGTGTGGTGTACTAGATCGGCCCAGTAGGTGTGTGGTGTACCAGGACTGGGGCCCAGTAGGTGTGTGTGGTACTAGGACTGGGGCCCAGTAGGTGTGTGGTGTACTAGGACTGGGGCCCAGTAGGGTGTGTGGTGTACTCAGGACTGGGGCCCAGTAGGTGTGTGGTGTACTAGGACTGGGGCCCAGTAGGTGTGTGGTGTACTAGGACTGGGGCCCAGTAGGTGTGTGGTGTACTAGGACTGGGGCCCAGTAGGTGTGTGGTGTACTAGGACTGGGGCCCAGTAGGTGTGTGGTGTACCAGGACTGGGGCCCAGTAGGTGTGTGGTGTACTAGGACTGGGGCCCAGTAGGTGTGTGGTGTACCAGGATCAGCCCAGTAGGTGTGTGGTGCTAGACAGCCCAGTAGGTTGTGGTGCACTAGGACTGGGGCCCAGGTGTGGTGTACCAGGACTGGGGCCAGTAGGTGTGTGGTGTACCAGGACTGGGGCCCAGGTATGTGGTGTACCAGGACTGGGGCCCAGTAGGTGTGTGGTGTACTCAGGACTGGGGCCCAGTAGGTGTGTGGGTACTCAGGACCAGCCTGTAGGTGTGGTGTGCCTGGACCGGGGCCCAGTAGGTGTGTGGTGTACTAGGACTGGGGCCCAGTAGGTGTGTGGTGTACCAGGACTGGGGCCCAGTAGGTGTGTGGTGTACTGAGATCAGCCCAGTAGGTGTGTGGTGTACTAGACTGGGGCCCAGTAGGTGTGTGGTGTACCAGGACTGGGGCCCAGTAGGTGTGTGTGGTGTACTAGACTGGGGCCCAGTAGGTGTGTGGTACAGGACGCCCAGTAGGTATGTGTGGTACTAGGACTGGGGCCCAGTAGGTGTGTGGTGTACCAGGACTGGGCCCAGTATGTGTGTGGTACTAGGATCGGGCCCAGTAGGTGTGTGGTGTACCAGGACTGGGGCCCAGTAGGTGTGGTGTACTAGGACTGGGTGCCCAGTAGGTGTGTGGTGTACCAGGACTGGGGCCCAGTAGGTGGTGTGGTGTACTAGGACTGGGGCCCAGTAGGTGTGTAGTGTACTAGGACTGGGGCCCAGTAGGTGTGTGGTGTACTAGGACTGAGGCCCAGTAGGTGTGTGGTGTACTAGGACTGGGGCCCAGTAGGTTAGGTTAGGTTATGTCTTGTTTCGGGGTGGGAACGACCCGGTAAATACAATAGTAAGATGAATGAATTTAAGTCCGCGAGTACTGATGACTTACTGTGGGCAGCTAGAAGGGAGAGAGAGACTACCAATGGTGTTTAACACTTGAGTCATATTGTGCAGCAGTTACTTGGTTTATATGGAATGTTTGTCGTTTGATGCGGTGTGTGTGTGTGTGTGTGTGTGTGTGTTTACAGCCTGCACGTTCTTGGTCTACGTGTGAGTATTTACAGGTATGTAGGTGGTTGGTCATGTGTGTATTTACATGTGTCCACCGACTGTAGGTATGTACGCTCTTGGCAGCGACCGAGGCACAAGCTCATCTGTCAAAAGGACTTGGGGTACCAACCAACCAAAACACTATCTACCAACTCACCTACTATGGCGGGCCGTTTTTGCCGACTTGGTATTGCATAATTGTTGGTGAGGCTTCGTGCTTCATTATTTACCAGTTAATAACATGAGTGTAGAGGGTGTGGTGGGGAGGGGGGAAGTATTCACAGTATCGAAGGCGAGTGTTTTAAAGGAGATTCTTGGCTTGGAAGACGTGTTCAATGCCAACTGTTTCCTTCTATACTTTACGTCTGTTGTATTTTGGGCGCTAACAATATTTATTATTATCACGGATTCTTCTCATGACTGGGGTTTGTTTACTTTACACTGGGCCATCAGCTGGGTGTTATGGACGCCAGGGGGTCAACTAAAGCCTGGTTGTTTCCCTCTGGTGGGTCTTCAAGATAACAACAATATTAGAGGACTGCGAGGGAAGCGTTCTGGCTGCCGGCATTCCTGACATGTCTCACCATTTTTGTACAATGTGGCTCTTACTGCAGATTATTCAAGGTTCTTATTGTTACTTCTTTCCTCTTTCCCCACTGTGATTCTCTAAGCTGCGACACATGGATTTTCACTGACTCAAACTGCGGCACATTGGTTCTCACTGACAAGTTGCGGCACAAAGATGGCTTAATAATGGTTCTCTAACATGACTTAACCTAACCAGGGAGGAGGATAATGTCTGAACTGAACTAGAGGGTGACAACACCAACTGAAATACACTTGTTATTATTATTACCATTATTATTATTATTATTATTATTATTATTATTACCATTATTATTATTATTATTATTATTATTATTATTATTATTATTATTATTATTATTATTAAATTACTGTTAATGTTAGTTAATTGTTTAGTCTCACTACAGAAGGTTACAGTAGGTAATAAGTAAGAGCTTGTACACAGTATTAGCAGCAGACCGTGACCGCTCCACCGCGAGGGAATTCACTTGACCATAATAGAAGTAGTGACCAGTGGACGCCGCTGACCAGCGGTTAGAAAATCGTCCTTGGATGTCAAGGTGTTAATAGCACTCTAGTGCGGGCGTCTTCACATAACCAGGGACTTTGGCTCTCATCATAAAAAACACTGCCAACACGAGCTGTGAACTGCGTCTGGCGTTCCCCGGCGGCAGTGTGTGTTTACCTTCACTGTTGGGTGTGTCCCGTAACTCCTCCACCCACTGTCTCCTTTTTCTTCTATCTGTATCTGTCTGTCTCTTTCCTCATACCCTTACTTGTATACACTTTCATCTAAACACTCACATAGCCACATTGTCTCATAAGTAAGGTGTAGAAGCTGTCGCCAACACAACAACACCCTGAGTTGCATGACCCAGTGTCAAGGAACAGTCCGAGAAGACCGGACAACTCGCCAACTGCACTGGCTAACCATTACCCCGGAACACGATCTGTGAATCGATTAACATCCAGGTCCCCAATTACTGCTGGGTAGACAGAGGCAAATGGCGTAAAGAAACTGGCGAGGCGAGCATGCTGTCCCATTACACCACAGGTCATATACATTAACCTCACAAACGCACACACAAAACCCTGCAGGAACTAACAAGCAATTTGTTTGTTTATGAACGGGCGTGTGTGTGAGGGTGGTGGTTGGGGTCCCACTGCAGGCAGACAGACTTCAACAACGGTATCCTCCCGTGCTGGCGTCCATATTGTTCCGCTCTCTCTCTCTCTCTCTCTCTCTCTCTCTCTCTCTCTTGTATCTCCACTTTTCTCTTATTTCTCTTTTTATTTTAATGTTGTGTTGGGTGGATAGGTAGGGGTATAATCTCTCACTGGTTTCATTGAAAAAATCTTTTGAGCAAATATTTCTGTAGTGGGTGAAGGGAAAATTTGGCTGTGTGTGTGTGTATGCGTGCGTGCTTTCATGATGGTAGGTTCGTGCACTTCCTGGTCGGTGTGCGTGCATGATGGTTGTTGTTGATGACCAGCACACGCCAGTGTCTTGTGAGGCTGACCCACATAATCTTGCAGAGGACAGACATTCATTTTCACTTGTGTGGTAACGTGTCATCCTAACACAGCGCACGACGGGGAGGTAACTGGCCCAGGTGTTAGGCAGCGATCCACTACACCTGAGTGGCATCAATGACTAAATACTAGAGCGCGACGCGACCCCGTGAGTCGGCACTCAGTAGGTCTGGAGCCGCGGCCCAGACAGGTGTGCTCGCGTGTGTCTATGTGAGTGGAGGCCCCCGCTCCTCACTCCACTAATTCTGTGCCTTAATGGTGCACTTACTGGCTGTGAAAAATGTTGTACTTAAAAAAGTGATACTTTTGAGTTAATTCGTATGAGTTATCAATAAAGTTTGTGGTGTTTGAGAAATAGTTTTTTGTTAATAATGTGTGGTGCCAGAGTGTCGCTCTACTGTGATCATTACCATTATTGAGCCTGATGGTCACCTTAACTGTACAGTCAAGTACTTGAGCAAATAAAAGCATTTGTGCCTGAAACAGGTACACCAGGAACTGTCCGGCTGTCAAATGTGCTGAATAAGAATGAATTAAAATAAAACATTTGTTGGAAATTACAAGTTCTGTTACGTGTATATGATGAAGGTACAGTAAAATAATAGTACAGTACAGTACAGTTATACTGTACTCGTGTGGTTAAAGGGGGTGTATGGTTGTAATAGTACAGTACAGTACAGTTATACTGTACTCGTGTGGTTAAAGGGGGTGTATGGTTGGGTATTAATACTACAGAATAGATATAATCTCTAGAAAGAATTCAGGGGAGAATGACAAGACTAATCCCAGGCGTTAGGAACCTTGAGTACAGCATCTTAATTTGCACTCCCTCCAGAGACGTAGAGCGAGGGGCGACATGATAGAGGTGTATAAATGGAAGTCAGGGCTAAACAAAGGGGACATTACAAAGGTATTCAAACTATCCAATCAGGAGCGAACTCGTAACAATGGTTTTAAATTAGACAAATTTAGATTTAGGCGAGAAATAGGTAAACATTGTGTGGAAATAGAGTAGTGGATGAATGGAACAAGTTACCAAATATCATCATTAACTCGAATACGATGGATAGCTTCAAACAGAGGTTGGATGCTTATATGAGCAATAGGGGTTGGGTGTAAACAGGACTGCCCAGTATGGGCCAATAGGCCCGCTGCAGTTTCCTCCATTCTTATGTTCTTATGTTCTTACTTACACTTCTAGATATAAAACCCAATACTGTGTTTGCCTTATTTCGAACATTAACGCACCGTTTTCTAGGCCGTAGGTCCGGGCTACAGTACACATGGAACTTGTGAGTGTTAAGAGGTAGTCGGTGATGGGAAGATACAGAAATATATTAAGTGATTGGGAGATGAAGAAACTACCTCGTTATACTGCAGTGATGAGATGTTTGGCAGATAACAGTGGAAAATACTTGTTTCAGTGATACTAACAGGAAAGTGCCTGGCAGTGGTAAAATGACAGTGATGTTATGTAGACAGAGAGAAAGTACTTGTTTTAAGACAGATGGAAAGTGCCCTTGTTTACGATAGTGTGAAGATAGCAGTGGTGCTATCAACACAAGAGAAAGTACTTGTTTACGACAGTGATAGACAGTGTAAATAAACATCTTTTACCTGTGATTGGTAATTACATACACTAGTGAGAAAATACAATTACTACAGGTAAATATACATAGAAAATAGCTCTTATGTCAACATGAAGCAGTGATGGAGGACCTGGATGATAACAGGTGAGGTGTTTGAACCCCTAACACCTCCTACCCCCCTTTGTTGGTTTGTGTACAGTTGGTGAAGGAGTGAGTTAACAGCCTAGGTATTGGCTATTGGGTAGAGGATTAGTGAGGGAATCATCCACCACAACGAAGAACTATAGAATCATCCACCACAACAAGGAACTATAGAATCATCCACCACAACAAGGAACTATAGAATCATCCACCACAACAAGGAACTATAGAATCATCCACCACAACAAGGAACTATAGAATCATCCACCACAACAAGGAACTATGAATCATCCACCACAACAAGGAACTATAGAATCATCCACCACAACAAGGAACTATAGAATCATCCACCACAACAAGGAACTATAGAATCATCCACCACAACAAGGAACTATAGAATCATCCACCACAACAAGGAACTATAGAATCATCCACCACAACAAGGAACTATAGAATCATCCACCACAACAAGGAACTATAGAATCATCCACCACAACAAGGAACTAAGAATCATCCACCAACAAGGAACTATAGAATCATCCACAACAAGGAACAGGAATCATCCACCACAACAAGGAACTATAGAATCATCCACACAACAGGGAACTATAGAATCATCCACCACAACAAGGAACTATAGAATCATCCACCCAACAAGGAACTATAGAATTCCCACAACAAGGAACTATAGAATTCCACCACAACAAGGAATTATAGAATCATCCACACAACAGGAAATAGAATCACCACACAAGGAATTAGTCCCACCACAACAAGGAACTATAGAATCATCCATCACAACAAGGAACTATAGAATCATCATCACAACAAGGGAATCATCACCACAACAAGGAACTATAGAATCATCCACCACAACAAGGAACTATAGAATCATCCATCACAACAAGGAACTATAGAATCATCCACAAAAAGGAATAAAAATCATCACAACAGGGAACTATAAATCATCACCACAACAAGGAACTATAGAATCCACCAAACAGGGAACTATAGAATCCACCACAACAGGAACTAAGAATCCACAACAGAACTAGAATCATCCATCACAACAAGGAATTTAGAATCATCCACCACAACAAGGAACTATAGAATCATCCACCACAACAAGGAACTATAGAATCATCCACCACAACAGGGAACTATAGAATCATCCACCACAACAGGGAACTATAGAATCATCTGCCAGAATCTCCCTCCTTCAGATGTCCCTCGAGACCTACCCTTCCTCTGCCTCCCTGTAAAGACTGCCGCCAACACCCTAAGGCCCTTGCGGATTCTCTGGGGCAGGGAGGCAGACAGGACACCCAGGCATGATTGAACCTATCATGACAGCAGTGCTCCTCGACAACTGGAGGTCTAACTCCCTCCGTCAGTTCCCGCCCAAGGTCTCCAAGATGAAGCTCTTTAAGGCCAACTCGGTAAGTGGATTATTATTTACACCTGGAGAGGTCACGAGGTCACAGGTGTCCAGCATTACTGTACACAACCTCCACAAGACATGTCAATTCATATATTATAAATTTGTAAAAGAAAAAAAAATAATGGATATAAAACTACTCGACAGACAGAAGATGAATTATTGTACGTTTATAATAAAATATTCGACGGACAAAAAATAATTATTATTATTTTGCAATGACAATAACGCACTGTACAATACCCTAAACTGACACACACACATTCCTCCATAAGAGACACAGGAAGACCCACCAACAGTGTAATGCTGACGTGGCGTAGTAATTCCCTCACAGATGGTGTTATGAGGGGCCTGATGTAGTGTAATAATTCCCTCACAGATGGTGTTATGAGGGGCCTGATGTAGTGTAATAATTCCCTCATAGATGGTGTTATGAGGGGCCTGATGTAGTGTAATAATTTCCTCACAGATGGTGTTATGAGGGGCCTGATGTAGTGTACTAATTCCCTCACAGATGGTGTTATGAGGGGCCTGATGTAGTGTAATAATTCCTCATAGATGGTGTTATGAGAGGGGCCTGGATAGTGTAATATTCCCTCACAGATGGTGTTATGAGGGGCCTGATGTATGTAATACTCCCTCATAGATGGTGTTATGAGGGGCCTGATGTAGTGTAATAATTTCACAGATGGTGTTATGAGGGGCCTGATGAGTGTAATAATCTCACAGATGGTGTTATGAGGGGCCTGATGTAGCGTAATACCCCCACTGCATGGTGTTATGAGGGGCCTGATGTAGATAATTCCCTCACAGTAGGGGCCTGATGTATGTTCATGATGGGGGCCTGATGTAGTGTAATAATTCCCTCACAGATGGTGTTATGAGGGGCATCACGTGGTGTAGTAATTCCTTTACACATGGTGTTATATGAGTGAGGTGTGGTCCCAGGCCTTCCTATCGTGGAGTCTCAGGGGAATTATCACTGGGTACCTGGGACCTCACTGTGTCAAGGTTAGCTTGGGTAAGACTCAACTGTAACTGCCGAGTTATTTTGTACTGACTTAAGCACTGTTCACCATGTGTGTGTGTGTGTGTATGTGTGTGTGTGTTGCGTGTGTGTGTGTGTGTTGTGTGTGTGTGTGTGTGTGTGTGTGTGTGTGTGTGGTGTGTGTATTTGTGGTGTGTGTGTGTGTGTGTGTGTGTGTGTGTGTGCTTTGTAAGACAGGTGTGTGAGGAACAGGTGTTCAGGGGTGTCAGGACCTTGGGACGGACGGGCGGCCTCTCGGAAACATAATGAAAGTGGTTACCTGAGGTCAAGGTGGTCGGCGCCAGCCTGCACACACTCGTGGTGAGAGAGAGAGAGAGAGAGAGAGAGAACACACCTACTACCCCACACACATACACACAGCAGAGAAAACACAGACGAAGATGCAAACAAATCCACAGGAAGTTGATGCAAGCAGTCACCTGGCCGGGGTGGGGGGTGGAAGGTGAAGCTAGGTTGTGGAGAGGTTAGAGAGAAGTGAATATTTTGAAAGAGAATAAAGTTAATACGGATATATACACATAGACTCACCTTACCTAAATTGTCTTAATATAAAATAAAAGCTATTTTTATTTTAGTGGCGGGTGATGCTGTTACACACACACCGCAAGGACCTTCACACATCCTCTTAATATTGACTCCAATATTTATTTTCTATTAACCTCTTATCTCATTAGTTCGTCATGTAGTGCCTGTGTGTAGAGGCACAGTACAGTAGTTAGGATGGGGTCGAGTAGTAGTTTATGTCACTAACAAGATTTTGGAATAGCTGGAGTTGAGTCCCTCAGCTGATCCCCTTGATGTAGGTGTGGGGCTTCCCTCCATTCTGGTGCAGGAGAGGAGGTAGTGTGGGGGTGTAGGAGCTACTGTGGGGGTGGAGGAGGTAGTGTGGGGGTGTAGGAGCTACTGTGGGGGTGTAGGAGCTGCTGTGGGGGAGGTGGAGGAGGTAGTGTGGGGTGGGAGCTACTGTGGGGTGTAGGAGAGGAGGTAGTGTGGGAGGTGTAGGAGCTACTGTGGGGTGTAGGAGGTACTGTGGGGGTGGGAGGCTACTGTAGGGGTGTAGGAGAGGAGGTGAGTGTGGGGGTGTAGAGGGCTACACTTTGGGGGTGGAGGGAGGTACTGTGGGGTGGAGGAGCTACTGTGGGGGTGTAGGAGCTACACAATGGGGGTGGATGGTACTGTGGGGGGTGGAGGAGCTACTGTGGGGGTGGAGGAGGTAGTGTGGGGGTGTAGGAGCTACTTTGGGGGTGGAGGAGGTACTGTGGGGGTGGAGGAGGTAGTGTAGGGGTGTAGGAGCTACTGTGGGGGTGAAGGAGGTACTGTGGGGGTGGAGGAGGTAGTCTCGGGTGTAGGAGAGGAGGAAGTGTGGGGGTGGAGGATTGATTTGATTTTGCCGCTTGCAGCGGCTACTTTATTGTGCACCCCACACTCATCCTGTGAGCGGTAGCGCAAAAGGATTACAGAGTAGAGTTTACAAAGGGTCATAATAATTAACCCCGGTTGTCAGGATATTATGGCACTGAATGTTACACAGTATTTCATTTACATTATTTGTTTGGTTCTAAAGGGTAACTTATTCACAAATGCGTGAGTACAGGCGTGTGAAGTAGTATGTCTGGCCTCACAATTTGTTATTCACATTTAAGTGGGAGGTATTCAAGCACATTGCGTATTTGGTTCTGTACATGAGAACTGATATAGTTACTAAGTGCAAAAATGTGGATACAATCTTGATCTATCTGCTATCTTGCTATTAGAGATGAAGCGTTGTGCCATTTCACACACAGTGTGCTTGGACCTGTCCCTAAAAGGTTCTATCTTCACACAGTCGAGGACGTAGTGTTCAAGTGTGTGGCCATATGTATGGCCACACACTTTACATTTAATCTTGTTTACATCTGCTTGAGGAACATACTGCCAAAGGTACTTATATCCTAACCTTAATCTAGCGATAACAACATCTTGTAATCTAGTGATCTTGTTACTTGCTCCATGTACATGTTTCACCTGATACATCTCATCATGGTAAACTATGGATCGACTAGTGCCTGCTTGTACTAGTCTACTTGCGTCAGACACATCAATAAGTTCTTTCCTAATTACAGTTTTAAGGGTTCTTTTTGACAGACCCGAGGAGGTAGTGTGGGGGTGGAGGAGAGGAGGTACTGTGGGGGTGGAGGAGGTACTGTGGGGGTGGAGGGGGGGTGGACTGTGGGGGTGGAGGAGGTAGTGGGGTGTAGGAGAGGAGGTATTGTGGGGGTGTAGGAGCTGCTGTGGGGGTGGAGGGGCTGTGGGGTGTGGGAGGGGAGGTGGTGTGGGGTGTGGGAGGTACTGTGGGGGGAGGAGGTGGTGGGGTGGAGGAGGTGCTGTGGGGTGTGGGAGCTGCTGTGGGGTGCAGGGAGGTGCTGTGGGGGTGGGAGCTACTGTGGGGTGGAGGGGTGGTGGAGGAGATGGTGTGGGGTGTGGGAGGAGGTGTGGGGTGGGAGGTGGGGGTGGAGGAGGTACTGTGGGGTGTGGGAGCTGTGGGGTGGAGGAGGTGGTGTGGGAGGAGGTGTGTGGGGTGTGGGGACTGTGGGGGTGGAGGGTGTGGGGGGTGGAGATGTGTGGGGTGTGGGAGGAGGGTGGGTGGGGTGTGGGGTGCTGTGGGGTGGAGGGTGCTGTGGGGGAGGAGGTGGTGTGGGGTGGGGAGGGTGTGTGGGGGTGGAGGTGGTGTGGGGGTGTGGGAGAGGGAGGTGTGTGGGGTGTAGGAGGGGGTGCTGTGGGGTGGAGGAGGTGGTCTGGGGTGTAGGAGAGGGTAGTGTTGGGGGTGGAGGAGAGGAGGTGGTGTGGGGTGTGGAGGAGGAGGTGTGTGGGGTGTGGGAGCTACTGTGGGGTGGAGGAGGGTGGTGTGGGGTGTGGGCTGCTGTGGGGGTGGAGGGTGCTGTGGGGTGTGGGGCTACTGTGGGGTGGAGGAGGGGTGTGGGGTGTGGGAGCTACTGTGGGGTGGAGGAGGGTGCTGTGGGGTGGAGGAGGTACTGTGGGGTGGAGGAGAGGAGGTGTGTGGGGTGTAGGAGCTGCTGTGGGGTGGAGGGGGGGGTGGAGGAGATGTGTGTGGGGTGTGGGAGGGGGGTGTGGGTGCTACTGTGGGGTGGAGGGTGCTACTGTGGGGTGGAGGAGATGGTGTGTGTGGAGAGAGGTAGGTTGGGGGTGTGGGAGGTGCTGTGGGGGTGGATGAGCTGTGGGGGTGGATGGGTACTGTGGGGTGGAGGTGAAGGTGTGGGGTGTGGAGGTACTGTGGGGTGGAGGAGGTGGGGTGGGGGTGGAGGAGATACGGTGGGGGGTGGGAGGAGGTAGTCTGGGGTGTAGGGAGAGGAGGTAGTGTGGGGGTGGAGGAGAGGAGGTAGTGTGGGGTGTGGGAGGGAAGGAGGTGGTGTGGGGGGAGGAGGTGCTGTGGGGTGGCGGAGGCACTGTGGGGTGGAGGAGATAGTGTGGGGTGTGGAGGTATTGTGGGGTGGAGGAGGTGGTCTGGGGTGTGGGAGGGAGGTGGTGTGGGGTGGAGGAGAGGAGGAGGTGGTGTGGGGTGTGGAGGAAAGGAGGTGGTGTGGGGAGGAGGTGCTGTGGGGGGTGGCGGGAGGCACTGTGGGGTGGAGGGAGATGGTGTGGGGTGTGGGAGGTGGTGTGGGGGTGTGGGGCTACTGTGGGGTGGAGATGAGGAGATGGTGTGGGGTGTGGGAGAGGTGGTGTTGGGGTGTAGGGAGGTACTGTGAGGGGTGGATGGGGGTGGATGAGGTGCTGTGGGGTGGAGGGAGAGTGAGTGTGTGGGGTGTGGGGTGCTGTGGGGAGGCAGGTGTGGGAGATGGGTGGGGTGGAGGAGGTGGTGTGGGGTGGAGGGTGCTGTGGGGGTGGAGGAGGCACGGTGGGGTGGAGGAGGTGTATGGGGGTGGATGAGGTGCTGTGGGGTGGAGGGCTGTGGAGGTGGATAAAGGTGCTGTGGGGTGGAGGAGCTAGTGTGGGGTGGATGAGGTACGGTGGAGGTGGAGGAGGTACTGTGGGGTGGAGGAGGTGCTGTGGGGGTGGAGGAGGTGCTGCGGGGGTGGAAGGGTACTGTGGGGTGGAGGAGGTGGTGTGGGGTGGGAGAGGGAGGTTGTGTGGGGATGTAGGGAGCTACTGTGTGGGTGGAGGAGCTACTGTGGGGTGGAGGAGGTACTGTGGGGGTGGATGAGGTACGGTGGGGGTGGAGGAGGTACTGTGGGGTGGATGGACGGTGGAGGGTGGAGGAGGACTGTGGGGGTGGAGGAGAGGAGGTAGTGGGGTGGATGAGGTACTGTGAGGGTGGAGGAGCTGTGGGGGTGGAGGGAGGTACTGTGGGGGATGGAGGAGGTACTGTGGGGGTGGAGGAGCTACTGTGGGGGTGGAGGAACTACTGTGTGGGTGGAGGAGGTACTGTGGGGATCTGGTGAGTGGTGGTAAGGAGCATTGTGTGATAAGTGTTTATTGTGGTAGGTTAAATGTGAGTTGAATATATATGTGTTTAGCGGAGGAGTTGTGGGGGGGGGCAGACACGGCCTGCCAGTCACATATAATTCCGGGCCAGATCAAACTTAGTGACCCACTACACCCCTGTTAAGTGACAAGAGCCAGGGAGAGCAGTAACTAGCGGGGTTCCCCAGGGGTCAATACTGGGACCACTCTTGTTCATAATCTACATAAATGATCTAGATACTGGGATCAGCAGTGACATAAGCAAGTTTGCGGATGACACCAAAATAGGGCGGCAGATTAATTCAGGGCAGGTTGCAAATGCATTACAGGAGGATCTAAATAAACTGCAGGGGTGGTCTGAAAAATGCCAAATGAAATTCAGCACCAGCAAGCACAGCGTACTTAATATTGGAAGAACAAATACTGTCAGTGTATACAGCCTTAACAACATCAACCTAGAGAAGTCGACTTGTGAAAGAGACCTAGGGGTACTTGTAAGCCCGGACCTACGGCCTAGAAAACAGTACGTTAATGTTCGAAATAAGGCAAACAGAGTATTGGGTTTTATATCTAGAAGTGTAAGTAATAAGATTGCAGAGGTCTTATTGTAACTATATCTTGGGCTAGTCAGGCCGCACCTCGATTATGCGGCTCAGTTCTGGTGCCCCTATTATAGAATGGATATAAATTCACTAGAGTCGGTGCAGCGAAGAATGACGAAAATGATTCCGGGACTTAGAAACCTTCCATATCAGGATAGGTTAAAGAAACTAAACTTGCATTCCCTAGAAAGACGAAGAGTGCGGGGAGATATGATAGAAGTATTTAAGTGGGTGAAAAGAATCAATAAAGGCGATATACAGGGCTCCAGGGCCCAGGGCACAGCCACCCCCAGATGTTCAGAACACCACCAACCCCATGGACTGTCGCTATGGATGGTAGGTCACGTTGCATGGCGAAGCCTCAGGTCAGAAACCGTCAACAGGTAATGTCCAGGTCAGAGTGCTGGGCGGCGGTCCTTCGCCCCAAAGGACCTGGAAGATAAAGTTTATAATATCTGAGCAGGATAGACCGGAGCAACGGATTAGTTGGATAAGTTTAGGTTTAGGAGGGAGATAGGAAGAAACTGGTTCACAAATAGGGTGGTGCATGGACGAGTGGAACAAGCTTAACAACTTTGTAGTAAGTGCTGGAACGCTGGAAAGTTTCAAAAGGAGGCTGGATAGATTCATGGATGATAGAGAGTGGTAGTAACTCTCGACAGGAGCTGCCATGCACAGGCCAACCGGCCTATTGCAGACTCCTTATTTTCTTATGTTCTTATGTCTGGGAGAGAATAAAGGAAGGAAGGGCGCTAATAGGGTCAACATAGGTCACGGCAGTGTGTGTTGGGGGGGGGTGGCTGGCCCGATGCCCACAAGATCAAAGGAGTCAGTCTCATTCCCCACTGCCCACAAGATAACCTGGTAATTAAGAAGATTTTAACCAGGTGAGAAGGTTGGGTCAACTACCCTCTGACCTGGCTACCGACTGCTTAGTGACCTGGCCATTGCGGACTTGATCTCACCCTCTACTGTACATCTATGCCTTGTTATATATATATATATATATATATATATATATATATATATATATAAAAAAATATATAATATATATATATATATATATATATATATATATATATATATATATATATATATATATATATATATATATTGGCAGGTGGATGATGGCCACCGTCTCGGCCACAAGGTGTCAGTACCAAGACGCACATGGCCACACCCCAGGTTGGCGGCTCTACAAGTATTCCACACACTACTATTATTAATACTGGTCACGGGTCACCACACTGGTCACGGGTCACTACACTGGTCACGGGCCACTCACACTGGTCACGGGCCACTCACACTGGTCACGGGCCACTCACACTGGTCACGCCACTCGGTCACGGGCCACTCACACTGGTCACGGGCCACTCACACTGGTCACGGGCCACTCACACTGGTCACGGGTCACTCACACTGGTCACGGGTCACCCACACTGGTCACGGGTCACTCACACTGGTCACGGGCCACTCCACTGGTCACGGGCCACCACTGGTCACGGGCCACTCACACTGGTCACGGTCACTCACACTGGTCACGGGCCACTCACACTGGTCACGGGCCACTCACACTGGTCACGGGCCACTCACACTGGTCACGGGTCCTCACACTGGTCCGGGTCCTCCACACTGGTCTGGGCCACTCACACTGGTCACAGGCCACTCACACTGGTCACGGGTCACTCACACCCTGGTCACGGGTCCTCCACTGGTCACGGGCCACTCACACTGGTCCGGGCCACTCACACTGGTCCGGGCCACTCACACTGGTCCGGGTCACTCACACTGGTCACGGGTCACTCACACTGGTCTGGGTCACTCACACTGGTCCGGGTCCTCACTGGTCACAGAGCCCTCACACTGGTCACGGGCCACTCACACTGGTCTGGGGTCCTCACACCTGGTCACGGGCCACTCCACACTGGTCACAGGTCACTCACACTGGTCACGGGTCACTCACACTGGTCCGGGCCACTCCACACTGGTCACGGGCCACTCACACTGGTCACGGGTCACTCCACACTGGTCACGGGTCCTCACACTGGTCACGGGCCACTCACACTGGTCCGGGCCACTCCACACTGGTCACAGGTCCTCTCACGGGTCACTCCACACTGGTCACGGGTCCTCACACTGGTCTGGGGCCCTCACACTGGTCCGGGCCCTCACACTGGTCCGGGTCACTCACACTGGTCTGGGTCACTCCACACTGGTCACAGGCCCTCACTGGTCACAGCCCTCCACACTGGTCTGGGCCACTCACACTGGTCACGGGTCCACTCTCACGGGTCACTCACACTGGTCACAGGTCACTCCACACTGGTCACGGGTCACTCACACTGGTCTGGGGTCCTCCACACTGGTCAGGCCACTCACACTCGCTGCCGTCTCATGGTCGAGACACACACACACACACCACTAGGGGGTATACCACCTCCATTATCAATCTTAATAAAGAGGAGAGATCGCTGGGATCCTTGAGGGTTGACAACTGACATAGACAACACATGGCTGGAGGCGAACCCGTGTCCTCGCCACACCCTCCAGTCACTATCATTACCGCCACGACCAAGTACTGACTGTTGTCATGACAGGCATACAGTACAGTCTCAACGTTTGGACGGTCAAGACAGTCAACAGTTCAAGTAGACAGACGTGAAATGAATAATCAGGTGTGAGAGAGAGACTTACAGCAGGCATGGGCAACCTTTCCTCGGTCATGGCTGTATTACGATTTAGGTATTTTGCTGCTGGCCAACCAACCATAATTTATATCCTACCTAAACCATAAGTAGTGTTAAAATTGTATTAGCACGGTCAGTGAAACAGTTTATGACCACGTCAGGGCGGAGTATTAAAGAGGAGGGCCGGAACCCCCTTTTCGTCAGAAAAGTCCCAAACTCTTTTTAATGCAGTATTGTGCTCAGGCGTTTTTGAATAGTAGAAATTAATTGCTGTTGACCTCAGAATATCTTTTAATAACAAGTGTGCATAATGGTTATAACATTAGTCCCTGGAGAGACCTGACAAGACGAGAATAAATAACAGACAGCCAGGCAGGAAAGGCTGTGTAACCGCCGTCCCTGAAATCTATTACCCGTCCCTGACCCCACTTACCCGACCTTAGTTAATTCCCAAGTGACCCCCTGTCACATAGCAGCTACTCCATCAAACAGACCGCGCCAAACGTGGCCCATAAACTCACACAAGTTTATATTGTTGACTATTTATACTTATTTCACTGTTATATTTTCGTAGTGGATGAATGGAACAAGTTACCAAATATCATCATTAACTCGAATACGATGGATAGCTTCAAACACAGGTTGGATGCTTATATGAGCAATAGGGGTTGGGTGTAAATGGGACTGCCCAGTATGGGCCAATAGGCCCACTGCAGTTTCCTCCATTCTTATGTTCTTATGTAGTTACTTACTCTTAGGTGATGAAACACTAATAACTTGTGTGTGTGAAGATTATACTTGTAATAAACATTGCTTTAATCACCATATACTGGCTCAACCACGGGCCACATTAAATATAATTTCTCCATCACTCCGCAGAGACATTGTTTGGGCAGAGGGTTGCCTTTGCCTGACTAAGAGTGGAATGTGCCTGTGTGAACACCGGGTTAGCATTGTGTTGTGGTGATGTGATGTACACACACACACGACACTTGTTGACAACTCTGGTTGCGTTGACACTTGCATTACTGTGTGTGGCACTTTTGTTTACTGTCTGTGGCACCTTTGTTTACTGTCTGTGGCACCTTTGTTTACTGTCTGTGGCACCTTTGTTTACTGTCTGTGGCACCTTTGTTTACTGTCTGTGGCACCTTTGTTTACTGTCTGTGGCACCTTTGTTTACTGTGTGTGGCACCTTTGTTTACTCTGTCTTGCACTTTACCCTGTACTTTCCTGGCACCTTTGTTTACGCCTGTGCACCTTTGTTTACTGTCTGTGGCACCTTTGTTTACTGTCTGTGGCACCTTTGTTTACTGTCTGTGGCACCTTTGTTTACTGCCTGTGGCACCTTTGTTTACTGTGTGTGATAGCACCTTTGTCTTGTGAGTCCCCTCACCTCGTGGCCGCGTGGTGAAGGTGTAGAGTGGTGACGCAGAGACGCAAGAATTTGTTGAAACAGATGTGGTACTGTAACGGCTGGCCTTTGATGTACTCTCTCTCTCTCTCTCTCTCTCTCTCTCTCTCTCGTTCTTTGTTGGCCTTTATTTATTTCCCGACTTTAATATTAAATTCCGTTCCCATTTTTTCCCGATACATTTCGTTGTAATCTCAGTTTTCCTCGTTAAATGCCTACTTTGAGGTAATGCCACCTCGTTGGTATAATGGTGACGTCACGGTGGTTCAGGATCCTCTCGTTGGTATAATGAGTGCCGTCACGGTGGTTCTGGGATCCTCTCGTTGGTATAATGGTGCCGTCACGTGGTTACGGATCCTCTGGTAATGGTGACGTCACGGTGTTCACAGGATCTCTCGTTGTTAATAGCCTCGTGTTCGGACCTATAGCCTCACGGTGATAATGGACGCCGGTGGTGATCGTTGGTATAATTCGTTGGTATAATGAGTGACGTCACGGTGGTTCACAGGATCCTCTCGTTGGTATAATGAGTGCCGTCACGGTGGTTCACAGGATCCTCTCGTTGGTATAATGAGTGCCTCAGATGGTGTTATGAGGGACCTCACATGGTATGAGTGAGGTGTGGTCCCAGGCCTTCCTATCGTAGACGGATTAACACATCGCTGGTTGTTGTTGGGTCTAGGGGCAGTTATCACTGGGTACCTGGGACCTCACTGTGTGAAGTTTAACTTGGGTGCGACTCTGCTGTTACTGTTGAGTTGTTCTCACTGACTTAAGCATTGTTCACCACTGTTCACCTCTGTTCAACACTGGTTCCATTCCTTTCCTAAATGAAATTGTAACTTCTGGCGAGAACTTGATATTCCGGTGGGGAGGAGGGGGTTCAGGGAGGTGGTATAGGCCAATTTAACACTTGCCTGTTTTCCCTTCCGCTCTAATGAGGTTATGGATCACTGCTGGAGCTTAATTCTTTCACCACCACCATCACTATCATCATCACCACCACCACCACCATCATCATCACCACCGTCATCACCACCACCACCGTCATCACCACCACACACCATCATCATCACCACCGTCATCACCACCACCACTATCATTATCATCATCTGAACCAGCACGGCATCATTAGTTCTGTCATTATCACGCACTCAAAGGCTACCAAACTCTCTACTTGTCTGTGTGCTGTCTGTCTGTGTGCTGCTGTCTGTGTGGCTGTGTGGCTGTCTGTCTGTCGCTGTCTGTGGCTGTCTGTCTGTGTGGCTGTCTGTCTGTGTGGCTGTGTCTGTCTGTCTGTGTGGCTGTCTGTCTGTGTGGCTGTCTGTCTGTGTGGCTGTCTGTCTGTGTGGCTGTCTTGTCTGTGTGGCTGTCTGTCTGTGTGGTTGTCTGTCTGTGTGGCTGTCTGTCTGTGTGGCTGTCTGTCTGTGTGGCTGTGTGGCTGTCTGTCTGTGTGGCTGTCTGTCTGTGTGGCTGTCTGTCTGTGTGGCTGTCTGTCTGTGTGGCTGTCTGTCTGTGTGGCTGTCTGTCTGTCTGTCTGTGTGGCTGTCTGTCTGTGTGGCTGTCTGTCTGTGTGGCTGTGTGGCTGTCTGTCTGTGTGTCTGTCTGTCTGTCTGTGTGGCTGTCTGTCTGTGTGGCTGTCTGTCTGTGTGGCTGTCTGTCTGTGTGTGTCTGTCTGTGTGGCTGTCTGTCTGTCTGTCTGTGTGGCTGTCTGTCTGTGTGGCTGTGTGGCTTGTCTGTCTGTGTGGCTGTCTGTCTGTCTGTCTGTGTGGCTGTCTGTCTGTGTGGCTGTCTGTGTGCTGTCTGTTGTGGCTGTCTGTCTGTGTGGCTGTCTGTCTGTGGCTGTCTGTCTGTGTGGCTGTCTGTCTGTGTGGCTGTCTGTCTGTGTGGCTGTCTGTCTGTGTGGCTGTCTGTCTCTGTGGCTGTCTGTCTCTGTGGCTGTCTGTCTCTGTGGCTGTCTGTCTGTGTGGCTGTCTGTCTGTGTGGCTGTCTGTCTGTGTGGCTGTCTGTCTGTGTGGGTCTGTCTCTGTGGCTGTCTGTCTGTGTGGCTGTCTGTCTGTGTGGCTGTCGTGTGTGTGGCTGTCTGTGTGTGGCTGTCTCTGTGTGGCTGTCTGTCTGTGTGGCTGTCTGTCTGTGTCTGTGTGGCTGTGTCTGTGTGGCTGTCTGTCTCTGTGTCTGTGTGGCTGTCTGTCTCTGTGGCTGTCTGTCTCTGTGGCTGTCTGTCTCTGTGGCTGTCTGTCTCTGTGGCTGTCTGTCTCTGTGGCTGTCTGTCTCTGTGGCTGTCTGTCTCTGTGGCTGTCTGTCTCTGTGGCGTGTCTGTCTGTGTGGCGTGTCTGTCTGTGTGGCTGTCTGTCTCTGTGGCTGTCTGTCTCTGTGGCTGTCTGTGGCTGTCTGTCTCTGTGGCTGTCTGTCTGTGTGGCTGTCTGTCTCTGGCTGTCTGTCTCTGTGGCTGTCTGTCTGTGGCTGTCTGTGGCTGTCTGTCTCTGTGGCTGTCTGTCTGTGTGGCTGTCTGTCTCTGTGGCTGTCTGTCTGTGTGTCTGTCTCTGTGTCTTAGTTATTTTTGCCACACAGACAGCAGCTGGTTATTGTGTTGGTGTTGGAGAGGGAGGGAGTGTGGGTGGTGGTGGTGGTGTTGGAGGGAGAGTGTGGGTGGTGGTGGTGTTGGAGGGGGGAGGTGGGTGGTGTTGGTGCTGGAGAGGGGGAGGTGGGTGGTGGTGGTGTTGGAGAGAGGTGGGTGGTGGTGGTGTTGGAGAGGGAGGGAGTGTGGGTGGTGGTGTTGGAGAGGGAGGGAGTGTGGGTGGTGGTGGTGTTGGAGAGGGGGGAGGTGGGTGGTGTTGGTGTTGGAGAGGGAGGGAGTGTGGGTGTTGGTGTTGGAGAGGGAGGGAGTGTGGGTGGTGTTGGTGTTGGAGGTGGGTGGTGTTGGTGTTGGAGAGGGAGTGTGGGTGTTGGTGTTGTGGAGAGGGAGAGTGTGGGTGGTGTTGGTGTTGGAGAGGGAGGTGTGGGTGGTGGTGTTGGAGGGAGGAGTGTGGGTGGTGTTGGAGAGGGAGGAGTGTGGGTGGTGGTGTTGGAGAGGGAGGGAGTGTGGGTGGTGGTGGTGTTGGAGGTGGTGGTGTTGGAGAGGGAGAGTGTGGGTGTGGTGTTGGAGAGGGAGGGAGTGTGGGTGGTGGTGTTGGAGAGGGAGGGAGTGTGGGTGGCATAGGGTGGGTTATATATACATACTCCTGGGTGTCTGGCCCTCCTCCAAAACAACACACGCTTCTCCTGCCTCCTCCACCTCCACACCCTCCTCCTTCCTCATTCCCTTTGTTTATCATAATCAATAGCCGCCATATTCTTTATTTACTTTTGTTTATCGTGAATTCTCTTTTTGTTTGTTTACGATGCATTATTTTATTAATTTGTTCAGCGCTTTTAGGAAGTGTGTGTGTGTGTGTGTCTGTACATTGGCTTGGATTTGGTGAATATTAAGTGTGAGAATCTCTCTCTCTCTCTCTCTCTCGTAATTGTTCTGCAATACTTCATTACAGCAGCTGTCTGGGAGGGGAGGGCGGTCACTGTCCCGTGTGTGTGTAACAACGATGATGATAATGATAGTATGGGGGGGGGGGGTTATAAACAGGTGTGTGTTAATCTAGTCCAGTGTTAAGGATCTTCCTCCCTCACTGGCTCACAGGGGGGGGGTGTTATAAACAGGAACACCCTCACAGACCGGCGCCCATACACCCATGTGAACGACCGTTACAATGTTTATGGCACTGTCAGACCAGATGGACACAGCTTCAAAGAATAACATGTAAACCTGTATGAGGTGACGTAAGACTATAAGGTATCATGAGGACGGCTCCTCCCACCAACTGACGTGACCACGCCCATAACTTGAACTAGCCAATCAATGACCAAAAGAGGTCAGGTCACTAGGAGAATCTCTGAAAAACGGGCTGTGATTGGACGCTGATAATGTGCTCCCGGACCCGTGAGCAGCGTTGGACGATACAGTCAGTAAGTCAGTTTACCATTGGGTGTGATAGAGTGCAGAGGTTTCTGTATGGCCCTGCGATGGGTCTTACTGGGTCAAGGTAATGTGTATTTAATGTTTTTCTGTAGTGCGGGTGTATAGTGAGTTATCAACTCCTGTTATCTGTCGCGTAGGTGGTATTGGGGTCAAGTTATCGGGGCCCATTTGTTATCACTAGGTGTCGTACACCGCCCCTCTACCCTTCATCCCTATACCAGTAGTGTGTGTGGTCCCGCGCGGATGTAGACGGTGGTGTTGTCTGGCCCTGTGTGGATAGGGTTACGTGGATAGTACCTTATGGCCGCGTGGATAAGATGAAATAGATAATGGATATGCTTGTCTAGTTACTGTGGATGGGATGAAATGACCAAAGTTTTAAAATCTCGCCGTAACAGTACAAAAACTGGTTTAGTGACGTCACCACTCAGCTGACACTTTGCTTGCCTGTGACGTTATCAGTCAGCCCCGAGGTCGCGTGCAGAGTAAGTGACACTAGAGCATTGTTGAAGGTGGCTCTTTACACCCATGACGTACGTCACCTCTGACATCATTATTGACTTGGTATTATGGTTATCTGTGACGTCAACAGTTCTATTATCACCAGTGTTGTTATTTTGCAATGTGACGTTTGCTCTACATGTGTTTTTTTGTGACGTTACAGCTTCACTAAATTGTTTTTGACGTCATTCGTAACTAATAAGTTTAGGTTTAGGAGGGAGATATGAAGGAACTGGTTCACAAATAGGGTGGTGGACGAGTGGAACAAGCTTAGCAACTTTGTAGTAAGTGCTGGAACGCTGGAAAGTTTTAAAAGGAGGCTAGATAGATTCATGGATGATAGAGAGTGGTAGTAACTCTCGACAGGAGCCGCCATGCACAGGCCAACCGTGTGGTTCACTAGTGGCGTCTTTACTCGCTTTTGCGTTTATTTAGATGCCGTGACGTCACTACTAGCTTTGGCATGTTTATCAAATTGACGTTATTAATCACGTACTGGAGAAGTTTACCTGCGTAGCGTCACCACTTGCTGAGCTACGTTTATATGACGTCATTAATCATGTGTTGGAGGTGTTTACCTGGGTGACGTCACCACTCAAGCAGGGTCCAAGAATAACCCTCAAGCGGCTAATCTGAGAGAGTGAAGCTGGAGCTCAGGAACAGTTTATTTAACACTTAGAAGCAATCACTTCTGGAACCTTGTGAACTGTGGCACAACCAGTTATAGATGCTTGACTCAGTTAATTAACACTTCTTCTATTTTTTTCTAAAAATACACCTAGGTTAATTGTGTTGAAACTGGTCATTCTAGCGAGACTAGTTGCTTCAGGACTTCTAAGGGACAGATCGCCCCGCCTCTAAAGAAAACCAGTGAGCCAATCTTTCCCAGCGTACGGCTTGGCGTCTGTTAATGAGGAAGTCTCTAAGCCATGGTATAAGACTTCTTCGAAACCCGAGGTCGATAGCTTTGTTGGATGATTAAATTGTGGTCGACTAGGTTGAATGCCTTAGTGAAGTCAATGAAGGTGACAGCTACAGACGTTTATCGTTTCTCCAGATGGCGGTATATGTAGTCGAGAAAGCTGACAAGACAGTGAGTGGTGGAGGAAGTTTTCATATTACCAAATTGCTGAGGATCTACGGCTCCTACAATATCAGCATAAGCCCAGTCGAACACAAAACTTTCACAGATTAAGCTGGGTATTGGGGTAATTGCAATGGGTCGTAGCTGATTCATCCCTTTTCCATGATTCTGGGACCCCGACCTTGTTTGCAACAGCATTCCAGTTTCTGCATGTGCCTTTAGGTTAAACCATGGAACATGTTTACTTTTTTACTTTTATCCTCTTCACTGATCGGCTCGTTAGCCGCTTGGTCACGTCTCTGATAACTTTTCCTTATATCCACCTAACCTAACCTAGAGGTGTACAAGTGGGTAAGTGGGATTAACAAGGGTAAAATGGAAGATGTTCTGAAGCTCAGTAATAACGAAATAACTAGAACAAATGGCTTTAAATTAGATAAATTCCGATTCAGAAAGGATATAGGCAAGCACTGGTTTGGTAATAGAGTTGTGTATATGTGGAATAGGCTACCGAGTGCTATAGTAGGATCGGGGACGCTAGGGAGCTTCAAGACTAAGTTGGATAGGCACATGGAAGTGCTGGGATGGGTGTGAAAGGGATCTGCCCTGCATGGGCCAGTCGGCCTCCTGCAGTATCCCACTTTCTTATGTTCTTATGTTCTTATGTTAAATTTTACAATAACCTTCACAAACCCACCAAAGTCTCGCCATCAACCATGAGACAAAACAAAGCTTGATCCACAAACAAATACGTTGAGATTCAAGTGAGACAGCAGGAACCAGGTCCTCATTCATCTAGTATACGGGGCCATTTTTGTCCCTCTATCCATCTTTATTGTTGAAAAGACTCCTTTCAGCATTGTGTATTTCGTCATCAGAAATCCTTGCGCTGCTGGTAACTGGTATTTACAGTATATATCAGTATGGCATCAGTTTCAGATCAAAGCAATTTTTGGCCGGATCACAACCCAATAATTCATATTTACGACTTCGACCTTTCTCCATCCCATGAATACAGTACAGTAGTTGTTTGTTTTATGCAAGTTTGGTTAATGAACTTTCTTGGGACTAAGCGTTGCATGGTTGACAAACTTGGCCATTTTTGTCTTGATATTCCCAGCTAAATTATTGTCACAATTAATACAGTAGTTAGACAGACAGACAAGTAGATATACACTAGCACCCAAGTTATGCGGCACCTTCGGGGATTAGAGATGCCAGATAAACAGATTTTCCGGTAAGTTGCAACTCACTCTTCCAATCCCCCCAATAAATTCTACTATTGTAATGCTAATATATTATAGTATGTTGATCCCTGGGGTGAACGAGTGTGAAGTTTGATTACGTTAACAGGATGGAGGGGGGGTCTCGGCGGGCGTTCACACGTTCTTTCGTTCATTATAATGTCACAGGGAATTAGTGTGTGAGGGGCGAAATAACTACTGAAGCCGGTGGTGTGTGTATGTAAATATGTGTTATCAAGTAAAGGGAAGAGGCCCTCTACGACGTATCCAGAATCACCACACACACACACCTACACACACACACACACACACACACACACACACACACACACACACACACACACACACACACACACACACACACACACACACACACACACACACACACACACACACTTTCCCCCGCACCTGATGTTGGTCAGCGTGACAAACAGAACCACACAGTAACTTGGCCGCACTAGAGAAATGGGTGGTAGGGTTTGTGGGTGTGGGTGGATAGGGATGAGGGTGGGTGAAGAAAGACTGACAATGGGTGGTAGGGTTTGTGGGTGTGTGTGGATAGGGATGAGGGTGGGTGAAGAAAGACTGTGGTTGTTGGCGAGTGACTTTACGTTCGCTTAATGGGCGTAGAGTAAACGTATCTCAGCAGTCCTTGTAAGCTTAGATTAGATAGGAGTCGTGTAAGCGTAGATCAGTTCGAGGTTGCATAAGCAGTGACCTGAAGCGTAGGTGTCTACACCCTCGTAAGTTGACCCAGCCTTGGTAATTAAAGTGAGATTAAGACCTGACCCAAGAGTTGTCACGGTCACAATGAACCAGAATTATCAGTCATGCGATTAGCTTAACCCGGCAACATGACCGTGTTAACTCAAGAAGCAACCAGTACACCTGACCAGATTAGTGACATGTTTCGGCTGAAGACCCGCCAATATAAGGCCCCCCCCCTCCCTTGAACATTTACATTAGGATTATTATTGTAACAGGGAAGGGGCCGCCAGCTCCCTCCCCAGCTAGCAGTCTCCCATAGGAGAGACAGTCCAGCAGCACTTGCAGACAGCCGCTGGGCCTCCCCCAGGTCACACGTGAGTCATTGTCTATTAATTTCGATATTTTGATCTATTGATGTCTGTGTCATTCAGTTAACTAAAAATAGTTGGTGTTTAGAGAGATTCTCCCTAAGAATATATAATACGAAGTGCAAATAACTAATCGGCCACGCTAGTAACGTATCTAAAATATTTATTAATATGCCTGCATTACACGTAGATCAGTTCCAAGTTCCGTAAGCTTAGACTAGTTAGGAGTCGTGTAAGCTTAGATAAGTTTGAATTTAAGCAGGATTAGAACAGTTCGCATACAGTAATTGCGAACTCATTTAAGCTTAAAATAACAGTGATAGTGTAAACCTCAGACCTTCACGTGATTGGGAAGTCAGCAAGACCCCCACAAGCTGACACGTGTGGGATTCGTGTAAACTTGAGAGCATTGGGGGATTAACGTGAAAGAGGAACTATGTGTGCAGGTTGAAGTACACAAAGAAGCCGCTTTACATAGCCCTGGGATGTTTGTTGAGAGAGAGAGAGAGAGAAGAGACGTAGAAGAAAACTATTACCCTGAAAAAATTTGATAAAGATATTGTCTAGTGTGTGTGTTACCTGCAGGATAATCTCCCTCTAAGCTCACCACCTGTTAGTAACTTTCTATCTTAGGAATTTGCGGTTAGGGTGAAATTTTTTTGCTGGAACTTGTGTTAGGTGTGTGTGTGTGTGTGTGTGTGTGTGTGTGTGTGAAGGCAATTGGGAGTAATGTGTTCACTTTCGTTGAGTTATTGTGGCCTGGATTATTTAATGTTGATTTTATTAAGAGAGAGAGAGAGAGAGTATGTGGCGCCTTGTTCAGTGTAGCGCGGTAATACATCTTGTTGTTGGAGGTTAATGCTATTTGATTCTGTGAGAAACCTTGTAGTATCTGCCTCACTGTTGGGCTGGGTAGGCAGAAGTGAGCAGACGGGAGGAGGTACTTAGGCAGACAGAGGTAGGCAGACAGGAGGAGGTAGGCAGACAGAGAGGTGGGCAGACAGGAGGGGGAGGTGAGCAGACAGGAGGTAGGCAGACAGAGGTAGCAGGCAGACAGGAGGGAGGTGGGCAGACAGAGGTGGGCAGACAGGAGTGAGGCAGACAGGAGGTAGGCAGACAGAGGCAGAGGTGAGCAGACAGAGAGAGGTAGGCAGACAGGAGGGTAGACAGACAGAGGTAGGCAGACAGGAGGGAGGTATGAGCAGACAGGAGGAGGGAGGTAAGGCAGGCAGGAGGGGGTGAAGCAGGCAGGGGAGGGGGTAGGCAGGCAGGAGGGGGGGAGGTAGGCAGGCAGGAGGAGGTAGGCAGACAGAGGTGGAGGCAGACAGAGAGGTGGGCAGACAGGAGGTAGGCAGACAGGAGGGGGAGGTAGGCAGACAGAGGTAGGCAGACAGGAGGAGGTAGAGGCGGGCAGAAGGAGGAGTGGGCAGACAGGAGGGAGGTAGGCAGACAGGAGGAGGTAGGCGAGACAGAGGTAGGCAGACAGGAGGGAGGTAGGCAGACGGGAATTGGGGTAGGCAGACAGAGGAGGGAGGTATAGGCAGACAGGAGGAGGTAGAAGCAGACAGGAGGGGGAGGTAGGCAGACAGGAGGTGGGCAGGCAGGAGGAGGTGGGCAGGCAGGAGGGAGGTGGGCAGACAGGAGGGAGGTGGGCAGACAGGAGGGAGGTGAGCAGACAGGGAGGGAGGTAGGCAGACAGGAGGCAGACAGGAGGAGGTGGGCAGGCGGGAGGGGGGTGGGGCAGGCAGGAGGGGAGGCAGGCAGACAGGAGGGGAGGTAGGCAGACAGGAGGGGAGGTAGGCAGACAGGAGGGGAGGTAGGCAGGCATGTAAGACGAAACACACACCACCTGCCATTGTTTACATACGGTTGTTCACTTCCACCAGACGGAATTTGTGTGTTTGTTGTGGACCACGTGAAGATTAGGCACCCCAGCTTATTTCCCCCATGAGATTAAAATAACCTCACCTAACCTTTCTTAATCTCGTCTAATCCGGCAACTTAACTTAACCTAACCATGATCTAAGTTTGTTTAAATCCGGCTACTTATCGTTTAGAAAAGGTGAGGTAAAGCAGTTTGAAGGTTATCAGGACAATCTCTCACTCTCTCCCCGAGGTTGACGCAACGCAGACGATTATCAGCATAATGGCGTAGTATAGTGACGCATGTGGACCAATAGACTGACGCCTTTACACCAGATGGTACAGTAGAGCGAGGTTAATGTGTAGCCTCAGGACCCAGCCTAGCAAGGTCGCCTCTCTCTCTCTCTCTCTCTCTACGACACAGAGAGGAAGGCGGTCATAGTTCCCCAACACAACAAAAACATCAACACTGAGCCAGCAGTCATTATAGCAGTCACTCCGCATGTCCACCACAAGTCTCTCTCTCCATCTACGAGGCCAAGAACTCTTACACATTCACAAGGACTTACACATACCTACGTCTAAGGATATTACTTGACTTATATTAGGTTAGGTAACAGGTCAAGTTGGCTTAGATAGGTTTAGTCTAGGGTTGGTTAGGGTAGTAACTCTCGACAGGAGCTGCCATGCACAGGC
>NW_024747582.1:948996-966496 GCF_018991925.1 Homarus americanus | reverse complement strand
TTGTATGAATTTTATTAGCTAAAACAAATATCTTCAGTAAATAAACAAATTATTATTCACCCAGACACTATCTGTCAATCAACCCCCCCCCCCACCTTCCCTCCCTACCAGAGAAATGTTTGGGAGAAAACAGTATATTTATGCTTATTATGTACAGGTTTATATAGTGTAAACAGATGTACACGTTATTAATACAGGTGTTCTCCTACAGGTGCCCCACGTCCAGGAGGACATATTGAATGGTGTGGGCGGCACGGGCGGCATGGAGGGCGCGGGTGGGCGGGCGGCCATCAAGGTGGGCGGCACAACAGGGAGCTCAACCACATCCAGAGGCTCCTCTAGCAGCGGCTCCTCCGGCCAAGGTGGGTGTGGTGGTCTGGTGGTGTGGTAGTGTGGAGTGGTGGTGTGGTGGACTGGTAGTGTGGTGGTGTGGTAGTGTGGACTGGTGGTGTGGTGGTGTGGTAGGTGTGGACTGGTGTGGTGGACTGGTAGTGTGGTGGGGTGGTGGTCTGGTAGTGTGGTGGGGTGGTGATGGTGTGGTGGACTGGTGGTGTGGTGGGGTGGTGGACTGGTGGTGTGGTGGGGTGGTGCAGGGGTGGCGGGTGTGGTGGGGTGAAATTGGTCTGGTGGTGTGGTGGGGTGGTGATGGTGTGGTGGACTGAGTAGTGTGGTGGGGTGAGGTGGACTGGTAGTGGTGGACTGGTAGTGTGGTGGACTGGTAGTGTGGTGGGGTGGTGGTCTGGTAGTGTGGTGGGGTGGTGATGGTGTGGTGGACTGGTAGTGTGGTAGGGGGGTGGTAGTGTGGTGGTCTGGTAGTGTGGTGGTCTGGTAGTGTGGTGGAGTGGCTGTACGTGGTTGTATACTGTTACAGGAGTGGGCTGCGGCGTGGTTGGGGTGGCGATGACGTCGGCGGGGTTGACATCGTCGACGCAGACCCTGGCGGTGACGTCGACGCCGCGGTCTCTCTCCCTGGCGTCTATTTCGTCAGACGGCAGCAGCGACAGTCACCTGGTGGAGAGGGAGGACATCGTCGCCCTCACTACTGCTGTCAGGGCCTTCAAGGAGGCCCTCGGCAAGCTGAAGAGGATCTTCCACCCGGAGAGAGGTAAGACCACACACACAGATCCTTGATGGTTGAAGTGGTCTTGTCATTACTGTACATTATCCACACCTGGGGAAGTACTGCTGTTAGGTATCAGTAAACATATTTTGTTGGAGGACGTGAAAGTTAGGCACCCCAGCTTATTTCTTCTGATTGTTAACAAACCTGACCTGACCTAACCCGACTGTCACACCCTCTCTCACTACATCCTCACTTGCCCCATGACCTCCTCCTACACCTCTTCCCTCCCTGACCAGATATCCTCCTCCTCGAGACAGGCCTGGCACCTGCCACACTTTGCCATAAACACATGAATTGTACTGCCCCCCCCCACCCACCCCTTACCCACCAACCCACATCAGCGACAACTTCCTGCCGTCAAGTGGGTGAAAGGAATCAATAAAGGTGATATAGATAAAGTTCTTATAATATCCGAGCAGGATAGGACTCGGAACAACGGATTCAAGTTGGATAAGTTTCGGTTTAGGAGGGAGATAGGAAGAAACTGGTTCACAAATAGGGTGGTGGACGATTAGAACAAGCTTAGCAACCTTGTAGTAAGTGCTGGAACGCTGGAAAGTTTCAAAGGGAGGCTAGATAGATTCATGGATGATAGAGAGTGGTAGTAACTCTCGACAGGAGCTGCCATGCACAGGCCAACCGGCCTATTGCAGACTCCTTATTTTCTTATGTTCTTATCTTTGACCCGGTAATCCGTCCGTCTCAAGGTGATCTCAGGCCGGCTGCTACTGAGTAACTTTCACTAGATAATAGTGGGTGCAGGGATTGTGTAGTTACTCTGGGTGTCTACTGATGGTTTCTACTGGTGGTCCCAATGGGTGGTTTCTATGGATGGGGGGAGAGAGGTAGGAAGGGGTGAGAAAGAGGGGGAGGAAGAGAGGTGAGGGTGATGGGGTCACTCAGATGATGGGAGGTAATTGGGTTAGGTTGTGTGGTGTCAGCTGAGAGCCTCCCCTCAAGCGGGTACTTGAATATGCACTCAAGTCTTGACTCAGTTTACTTAGGAGGTCAAGTTTATGTGGTGTGTTTGTAGTCTGACCATTGTATTATGCTGTGTGTCTGTTGTGTTGGTCTGTGTCTTGTGGAGAGAGAGAGAGAGCGAGCACGGCAATACACGAGGGATTCTCACCTTACAGGATGCCAGGAAACTATGTGATTGGTCGAATCCTGTGACGTTACTATAAAGAGGGTACTCACGTGGCGTTTTAAGTAAACCAGGGCATGTGCGTGTGTGTGTACATATTCATCCATACACCAGCAGCAGATAACGCCACACTCCGTGGTGAACTAGTTACATGAAACGTGTAGAACGAACGAGAAAGCTTAATATTATCTCTTACTAAACCGCCTGTGGCAACACACACACACACACACACACCGCTATGATCGACGGTGTTGGTAAATATGTTGTGTTCAATACGTAAATGACTCGCCACATCATAAGCGAAGGTTGTTGGTCTGAATAATAATAGCTGTTCGTATAACTTGTGACGTCATGAAAATATTCTAAACATCGTTCATGTAGCATTAATGACGTCATGAAGTACAACACTACCAGTAATAAGAATCATCGTTCATGTAGCATATTGTGACGTCATGAGGCACCACACACAAACCAAGGCTGGTCCACGGCCGCCAGGACACTGCCCCTCACCTGGACTCCTTATGTCAGGGATTATAAAGATCAGGTGAAGAAGCGGGGAAGAGAGAGCCGAGCGGGGAGTAGAGCTGTGGGATTTTATGTTAGTGAGGTGTGAAGTAACATCCTGGTGGTGGTGGTGGTTAGGTGAGGTTGCGAGATCACCGTTTATAAGGCCAATAGTGACGTGTGTGTGTTACTTGGAAGATGTCATGTGGTGGTGGAAGAGGTCATGTGGTGTTGGGAGAGGTCATGTGGTGGTGGAAGAGGTCATGTGGTGTTGGGAGAGGTCATGTGGTGGTGGAAGAGGTCATGTGGTGTTGGGAGAGGTCATGTGGTGGTGGAAGAGGTCATGTGGTGTTGGGAGAGGTCATGTGGTGGAAGAGGTCATGTGGTGGGAGAGGTCATGTGGTGTTGGGAGAGGTCATGTGGTGTTGGAAGAGGTCATGTGGTGTTGGGAGAGGTCATGTGGTGTTGGAGGGTCATGTGGTGTTGGGGAGAGGTCATGTGGTGTTGGAAGAGGTCATGTGGTGTTGGGGAGGTCATGTGGTGGTGAAAGAGGTCATGTGGTGTTGGGAGAGGTCATGTGGTGGTGAAAGAGGTCATGTGGTGGAAGAGGTCATGGTGGTCATGGTGGTGGAAGAGGTCATGTGGTGTTGGGAGAGGTCATGTGGTGTTGGAAGAGGTCATGTGGTGTTGGGAGGTCATGTGGTGGTGAAAGAGGTCATGTGGTGTTGGGAGAGGTCATGTGGTGGAAGAGGTCATGTGGTGGAAGAGGTCATGTGGTGGGAGAGGGTATGTGGTGGGAGATGTGTCATGTGGTGGTGGAAGAGGTCATGTGGTGGAAGAGGTCATGTGGTGGGAGAGGTCATGTGGTACTGGCGAGAAAGTTGCCTCTGAAGTCGCAGTGTTGACAATTATATTCTTGAGTTATCGTTATAATGTGTTGCGTTTTCTCATGATCTCACAGAAAACGGAGTAATTTACGTGTAGGGAAACTATACAAAACACAGACGTCTCACCAAGTTGTATTTATATGTATATTTCCATAGTTAATTAGCGTACTATTCATATGTCTTGTTATTGTCCAGTGTTAGTACAGGAGGGACCTGAGTACCTGGTAAAATGCTGCCTTGTTCGGTAGTGTTGCACAGAATAAGACTTTCTCTTTGATTTTTTTCCCAGTTTATTTATTCTCTACTGTTTAGAACTTTAGAGATAAGTGATATGATAAACGAGAGAGAGAGAGAGAGAGAGAGAGAGAGAGAGAGAGAGAGAGAGAGAGAGAGACTCGCTACGTTTAATTAATCTCTTAATATTTACAGACAAGAACGAGACCTTACGAGTGGCCGCCCACGAACGTCTCGGGGAGGTGTTGAGGATCTTGAGGTCTATCTTAGAGAAATACAGCCCCATACAACACAATGAGCTCCTCGCTGCTGCCTCTCACCTCATATCACACGTTAATGGTGAGTTTTATTCTACTGGTCTATCTCTCTTGCCTTGAATCATCCCAACACCAGACATAACCTCCCTAAATAAGACCAAACACTGATATACTCTTAAGTTAACCGTTTCGTTTCCGTTTTCTTTTATGTGTGAGAGAGAAAACTATTTTATTAGGGCAAACTATTTTATGTTTAAGTTAGTTGTATTATTTACGAGTGTTTATGGTCTTCGTCTGTGGTCAGTAGGTCGATTTGGTCATTGTTACACGCTGTTGTTAAGTAGAGAGAGGGAGAGAGAGTCTCATAACAAGTGTGAGAGGAAACAATGGTCGTCTCTCAGTCAGCGTGTGAGTGAGACTGGTCGCCGTGTACAGTGTGGCAGAAATTAGTATAGAGAACATTACCGTACATCATCACACCCTGTAAACATCTCCATGACGACGAGCCAAACGTGTTCCAGCGTCTTGTGTCACATAATTCAGCGGAGGTGACAGGATTATTTATATTTATCTCTTGAGTGGAGATGTAAGAACGTTTACTTGACGCTGATGGAACTAAAACTGTAATACAGGAATATACTGGAACTTGAGATGACGTGAAGATTAGGTACTATAGGTTATTTGGCCCGATGATTTAACCACCCTAACGCTAACCTGACCTCAACTTACTTAACCTAACTTAACCCTGCCATCTTAGTTCAGTGCAACACCCCAGCTAAGTGCACTTCCCTCCTCCCTACTTCACTCGCCCTGTCTGGCATAAATCCCCGCCAACTCTCCCATGCCACCAATTAGAAAAAGGCAAGATGCATGCAGGGCAAAGTTACAGGCTGGCAGGTGTTGTCCCGCGCCGAGTTCCCCAGTTTAGGGTGTTAGTGCTGGCTTGTTGACATGGCGGCCCGCTTCCTGCCACACCCGACCTTACTTGGGGTTACTGCAAGGCTGGGAAGTGTGTGTGTGTGTGAGAGAGAGAGAGAGACTGTGTGTGTGTGTGTGTGTGTGTGTGTACCATACTTTATGAAGACGTGACTATAAATAATGAGTTAACACATTCACAGCAAATTATTACAAATGAAGTGTAATAAACTCAACAAGATCTGTAGCTTGTTGACGTCAGTGTGGCGCTCACCAGTGCATAAATGATGACGACTTATTGGTAGAGAATGAGGGAACTAAATAATAATAACGTGTTCCTAGCGTCGTGGGCAACTTAACACGTGTTCCTAGCGTTGGGAGCAACTTAACACGTGTTCCTAGCGTTGGGAGCAACTTAACACGTGCCTCCGACTTTCAGTTATTCTGGCAGGAATATTTTTCATCACCTGGTTGTTTTAAGGTGATGTTTGGTGATAAGGTGATAGTGTTGGTATGGTGATGGTATGGTGATAGTGTTGGTATGGTGATGGTATGGTGATAGTGATGGTATGGTGATGGTGTTGGTATGGTGATAGTGTTGGTATGGTGATAGTGTTGGTATGGTGATAATGATGGTATGGTTAAAGTGTTGGTTTGGTGATGGTATGGTGATAATGATGGTATGGTGATAATGATGGTATGGTGAAAGTGTTGGTATGGTGATAATGATGGTATGGTGATAATGATGGTATGGTGAAAGTGTTGGTATGGTGATAATGGGTATGAGTGATAATATGGTATGGGTAAGTGTTGGTATGGTGATAATGATGGTATGGTGAAAGTGTTGGTTTGGTGATGGTATGGTGATATGATGGTATGGTGATAGTGATGGTATGGCGATAGTGATGGTATGGTGATAATGATGGTATGGTGAAAGTGTTGGTTTGGTGATGGTATGATGATATGTGATGGTATGGTATTAATGATGGCATGGTGAAATATTGGTTTGTGATGTGATGGTATGGTGAAAGTGTTGGTTTGGTGATGGTATGGTGATAATGATGGTATGGTGAAAGTGTTGGTATGGTGATAATGATGGTATGGTGATAATGATGGTATGGTGAAAGTGTTGGTTTGGTGATGGTATGGTGATAGTGATGGTATGGTGATAGTGATGGTATGGCGATAGTGATGGTATGGTGATAATGATGGTATGGTGAAAGTGTTGGTTTGGTGATGGTATGGTGATAGTGATGGTATGGTGATAATGATGGTATGGTGATAATGATGGTATGGTGATAGTGATGGTATGGTGATAGTGATGGTATGGTGAAAGTGATGGTATGGTGATAGTGATGGTATGGTGATAGTGATGGTATGGTGATAATGGTGGTATGGTGATAATGATGGTATGGTGATAATGATGGTATGGTGATAGTGATGGTTGTTTGTGGTAACGTGTATAATAAAGGTGCAGTTGGCGAGTTGTCCGGTCTTCTCGGGCTATTCCTTGACACTGGGTCATGCAGCTCGTTAACTTAGGGTGTGGTTGTTGTGTTGGCCCTTGGGCTGGCCATCCTCGTTACACGAGGGGCATCCATTATTATTATTATTAGTGATAATTAAGATGCTAATAATGCTAATGAAGATATGATGTCGAGCTGAAATACAGTATGTGAGGTTGAAATCCCTTGATGTGACGTATAAAATCCCATATGAAGCTTAAATCCCTTCAGGTGAGGATAATTCCCTCGTAACACCAGTGAACGCGGCCTTGAAATCCCGAGGAGCGTCGTCTGGCCCTGAACGGAGAGCCAAATGAGGTGTAAATTGTGGGCGAGGGGAGCAGGCTGCAGCTTGACTCTAATATATTTGTCCAAGCTGGGTAAACAAGCTGTCACCTGGTGTGTGTTTTTTTTCTTATTTGTGTTTTTTTCTTGATTCCTTCGTGTTTTGGGAAAGAAGGGAATGGGAGGATAACTCACTCTAGGTTAGGTTAGAGGAGTGGTGATGGTGGTGTGTGTGAGAGGAAGGGGGAGTGAAATTTAGGGGGTCATATGAGAGATTCAGTGATGGTACAATGTTCTTGGAAGGTGTGTGTGTGTGTGTGTGTGCGCGCGCGCAAGACGCATATAGTTTGTCACTGGACCCAAAAATTTCGTGTTCATGCCAACCTTTACACTCACGTTCTGAAATAACAGCTTTGGTTAACAGCCCAGAATCATGTAGAGTCGTAGATAATCCTTTGCTACCACCAGCTGACAGTTGAAGATGACATTTCCATACAATGACTTTGTGAACATGCATCCAAGGAACTATTCATTAAGTCATGTAACCAGGGTCTGAAGTAACACCAGCTTGTAAACAACTAAACTTAATAGGTGTACAGACCAGAGCCAGCCTTAGGTATAAGGCAAATGCTAAGCTCCCCAGTAACAGTGTCAAGCTCCCCTGGTGATAGGTACAGCAAGGCTACACTTGTAGACCCTGCACACTGGCCATCTCTCCAGTCAAATAAGAGCACCATAACGGGTTAAGCAAAGTTTTACTTTTCCAAAACAAAATTATGGGAGATGTCATCACCATGAGTATTTTAATGGTCTTAGTCAATGGGGGAAAAATCAAAAGCTGGCTAATGTATTCCAAGAAAAATGAGTCTTTATTGCTTCTGTTTTAAAATGTTTTCTCAGAAGGATTTCAAATTGAATAAAGGAGGATTCAGGGATTGGAAAAATTTTCAAAAAATAAACTTTATATACATTTTTTTCTCAACTATGTAATGGACATTCAACTAACTTACACACACAGCAAAAATCACCAATATATATATATATATATATATATATATATATATATATATCTTGGATAAAATGAAAGGGGGAAACAACGAGTACCTTAGCTGCCTTTTATTCAAGACATCTTCAGAGGCAACTGACATATATGGACAGAGAGAGGCAAATATACAGGGTGACCTTAAAAAACATGAGTCAGGTTATAATGATAATATCCACTAATTCTCCACCAACACACACGTAGAGAGACAGAGAAGGGGGGGATGACTAATAGGTCAGGTTGGGTCAAAAATAAGGGACTCACTAACAATTATCACATATCTAGATCAAAGTCAAAGCATTAACCTTGGGCTACTGACAAATAAATTTATGTAACATATCGTTTTTGGAACCTACATTGTTTATATACCTGTTGAACTGTACACTGCATTGCTATATACATGCTGGAGTAAGATATACACACATATATACATATAGTAGTAGTAGTATCGTTACATAATGAGAGAAGAAGTTAACAAGACTGGTCGACAACAGCTGGTGGTGGGCGGTGTGGTTCATTCTGGAGATGAAACAACCACTGTGACGGTAACCATCGTGATGGATGCTAGGATTCCTTCCACCTTAGGTTAAAACTCAGTCAAGATAACGAGTTGTAGAGCCGATGGGCATTTAACCCAGCTGTAGGTGTGATAATACGCACACACACACACACACACACAGGTAATCCATTATATTTTATTTAAAATTAAAGAGAGGAAGCAACATGAGAGTGAGGAGAGAGAGGAAGCAACATGAGTGAGTGGAGAGAGAGTGAAACAAACATGAGAGGAGTGAGAGAAAGTGAACACATGAGAGTGAGGAGAGAGGAAGCAACATGAGAGTGAGAGAAAGTGAAGCAACATGAGAGTGAGTGAGAGAGGAAGAACAGGAGAGTGAGGAGAGAGAGGAAGAACATGAGAGAGTGAGAGAGGAAGCAAACATGAAGTACTGAGACGATGAATACTATATTCTAGCTCACATACTAATAACACTGACCTGTCTGGAGGGATGCCGGGGCTTAGTTTAGGTTTTATGACAGCTTCAGGTTTTGTTACTGGCGAAAGCTATTTCTCACCCTGAAGAATAATCACCCCAACCAGTTTTCACTAAGATGACCTAACCTAACCCGACCAACTGTGTTATGTAAATATTGTATCGCTTTAAGACTCGAACTGACCAGTGTTATGTCTTGGTTTAGCAATCACCATGTAAATGCTGATTAAAGGGAAGCAGAGGAGCATAACACATGGTCCAGTCTATTGATCCACAGAGAGATGTGTAGGTGTTGGGGAGTGTAGAAGGCAAGGGGGAGGTGTAGAGGACAAGCTGGGGAGGGGTGTTGGCTGTGTTGGGGAGGTACAGTGTTGGGGAGGGGTACATTGTGTTGGGGAGGGGTGGCTGTGTTGGGGGAGGTAAGCTATTGGGGGGGGCAGAGAGGTGTTGGCTGTGCTGGGGGGGGGTGTTGGCTGTGTTGGGGAGGTACCAAGGTGGAGGGGTGTTAACAGGTGGGGGGTGTTGGCTGTGTTGGGGAGGGTGTTGGATGTGTTGGGGAGGGGTTACTGTGCTGGGGAGGCGGTTGGCTGTGTCAGAGGGGTAAGCCAGGCTACAGAGTGTTGTCTTGTGTAGAGGAGGCGTCACCGTGTCAGAAGGGCGTTACCGCGTCAGGAGGGCGTCATCGACAAGAGCGCAATCGCATCAATGGGAAGCCACCCTGGGATAACTTTGTCAGAGGGCGTCACCGTGTCAGGAAAACACGAGGAGGGCAAAGCCACCCTGCCAGATTGGCGTCACAGCCGATGGGCGTTACCGCCAGAGGGCGCACGTGTCCAATAGCGTCACAGCCAGGAGGGTGTGCTGGACAAGCCAGGAGGGCGTCACCGTGCTGGGGAGGGCGTCACCGCGTCAGAGGGGCATTGGCAGGCCAAAGAGGGCGCCACGTGTCAGAGGGGCTACCGTGTCAGAGATGGCGCTGGCACCAAACACCCCAAAAACCACGTGTCAGATGTGCGTCACTGTGCCAGAGGGTGTCAATGTCCCAGAGTGTAAGGCACTGTGTCAGATAAAGCCACTGTGTCACGGATAGCGTCACTGTGTCAGGAGGGGTGCTTACTGTGTCAAGAGGGTGTCATCATGCCAGAGGAGTGCCACACAATGCTCCTGGGGAGGCACACGCCAGAGGGCAAGCCACTGCACAGGAGAGGTCACACTGTGTCAGAGGGGTCACAGGTTGGGGAGGGGTGTTACTGTGCTACACAAACACAACACACACCAGGAGGGCGCCATGTGTTGGGGAGGGTACATCGTGCTGGGGAGGGGGTCACAGGTAAAAATACTGTGCTGGGGAGGGTGTCACTGCTGGCTCAGGGGTGCTTACTGTGTCAGGAGTGCAGCGCCAATGTAAGTCACCGGAGGCGTACTGCGTCTGGGGGAGGGTGTACTGCAAGCCAGATAAACACGTCAAAAGTTCACAGCCAGAGGGTGTCACTGCGCAGGAGAGGGTGTCACTGTGCTACAAAACCGTGTCAAAAGTTACCGGCCAATGCATGCACAGATATGGGCAGCCACTGTGTCAGAGGCATTACTGCCAGGAGGGGTACACGTAAGAGGGCGTTTTGTGCCTGGGGAGGGCAACCACGTGCCAGATAGTGCTGGCAGGCCCAGTGAGGGTACACAGGTCTGGGGGAGGGTCACACTGTGTCAGAGGAGTGTCACATTGCCCAAGAGGGGCGTCACAGCCATCAGGCTGGCACAGCCAGAGGGCCCAACAGGCCAAATAACTGTCATCAGGCAGAGGTGGCACAGTTGGGGAGGGCAAGCCATTGTGCGGGGAGGGGGTGTTACTGTGCTGGGGAGGGAAGCATGTTGGGGAGGGTGTTACTGCTGGGGGAGGGTGTCATCAGGTTGGGGAGGCAAGGACAGGCCAGGAGTGGGGTGCTGGCTGTGCTGGGGGGGTGCATTGTGCTGGGGAGGAAGCACAGTTGGGGGTACATGTCAGGAGGGGTGTTGGTCAGGTTGTGGAGGGGGCCATGTGTTGGGGAGGCAAGGGCATGTAGGGGAGGGTGTTACTGTGTTGGGGAGGGGGGTGTTGGGGAGGGGTACATTGGTGTTGGGGAGGGGTGTACTACAATGTTGGGGAGGGACACGTGTTGGGGAGGGGTACATGTGCAGAGGGTGTTCAAGCAGGGGGTGCACTGTCAGGAGGGTTGGCCTGTGTGGGGGGGTGTTGGCTGTGTTGGGGAGGGTGTTGGCTGTGTTGGGGGTGTGGTCAGGTTGTGGAGGGGTGTTACTGTGTCAGGAGGGGGTGTTACTGTGTTGGGGAGGGTGTACTGTGTTGGGGGGGGTGTCATTGTGTTGGGGAGGGGGTACATTGTGTTGGGGGAGGGGTGTTGGCTGTGCAGGGGGTAAGCATGTGTTGGGGAGGGGGTGTTGGCTGTGTTGTGGAGGGGTGTTGGCTGTGTTGGGGAGGGGGTGTTGGCTGTGTTAGAGGGGTGTTACTGCCTGGGAGGGGTGTTGGCTGTGTCGGGGAGGGTGTTACTGTGTTGGGGAGGGGTGCTGGCTGTGCTGGGGAGGGGTGCTGGCTGTGCTGGGGAGTGGCGTTACTGTGTCAGGAGGGGTGCTGGTGCTCCCAGAGTAAGTGCTACTGTGTTGGGAGGCCACGTGCTGGGGAGGGCAAGCCTGGTCAGGTTGGGGAGGGCCACTGTGCTGGGGAGGGGGTGCCACTGTGCTGGGGAGTGGGGTGCTTGGCCAGGCTGGGGAGGGGTGCTCACTGTGTCAGAGGGGTGTCATCAGGCTCAGGAGGGGTGCTGGTCGTGTGCTGGGGGGGTGCTACTGTGTCAGGGGAGGGGGCAAGCCACAGGTTGGGGGGCACACAGTGTCAGGAGGGGCATGGCTGTGCTGTAAGGGGGTGTCACTGTACAGAGGGGCACACAGGGGAGGGTGTTACTGTGTTGGGGAGGGTGTCATCAGGCTAGAGGGGGTTACTGTGTTGGGGAGGGGTTACTGTGTTGGGAGGGGTGTCATTGTACAGGAGGGTGGCTACTGTGTTGGGGAGGGGTGTTACTGTGTTGGGGAGGGTGTTACTGCCCAGAGGTGGGTGCTACTGTCAGAGGCCATGTCAGAGGGTGTTACTGTGTCAGATGGGCAGCCACTGTGTCAGAGGGGCACACCAGGCTGTGATGTAAGTGCTACTGTACAGAGGGGGCACATGTGTTGGGGAGTGGGCACATTGGGGAGGGGGCACACGGGGCTGGGGAGGGGCAAGCATTGCGGTTGGGGAGGCACACGTGCTGGGGAGGGCACATGTGTCAGAGTGGGAAGCACAGGCTGTGAGGGGTTACTGCTGGGGGGAGGGGGCACATTGTGTTGGGGAGGGGTTGGTCAGCCAGAGAGGTAAGGCTACTGTACAGGAGGGTGTTACTGTTGGGGAGGGGTGTTGGTCAGGTTGGGAGTGTTACTGTGTCAACAGCCAGTGATGGGGTGCTGGGGAGTGCAGAGGTCAGGTTGGGGAGGCGTGTTTACTGTGTCAGAGGGGTGATTGTGTCAGAGGGTGTTTACTGTGCTGGGGAGGCAAGTTACTGTGTTGGGAGGGTGTCATCAAAGCTGGGAGTGGCAATACTGTGTCAGAGGGCGTCATTGCTGGGGAGGCGGGCAACAAAAGTCAGGAGGGCGTCATTGTGTCAGAGGGGTGTCACTGTGTCAGAGGGCAATACTGTGCTTCAGAGTGTGTGTCACTGTGGGGAGGGTGTCACATTGTGTCAGAGGGGTGCTGGTTGTGCTGGGAAGGTTACTGTGCTTGGGAGGGGGTACACTGTGTCAGAGGGGCATGGCTGTGCTGGGGAGGGGGTAAGCATTGTGTCAGGGGAGGGGGTGTCATTGTGTCAGAGGGGCAAGCATTGTGTCAGAGGGGTGTCATTGCAAGCTGGGGAGGTGTCATTGTGTCAGAGGTTGGTCAGGCTGGGGAGGGTGCAGAGGGCTGGTGTTGGGGAGGGCAAAGCATTGTGTTGGGGAGGGGAAGTGGCTGTGCTGGGGAGGGGTGCTTACTGTGCTGGGGAGGGGGAAGCATTGTGTCAGAGGGGTGTTGGCTGTGTCAGATGGGGTGCAGAGGCTGTGTCAGAGGACAGGTTGAATGTCAGAGGGGTGTTGGTCAGGTTGGGAGGGTGAGCCACTGTGGCTGGGAGGGGGTGTTGGCTGGTGTCAGAGGGCAACATCAGGCCAGAGGGGGCACACTGTGTCAGATGTGCGTTGGCTGTGCTGGGGAGGGGGTGTTACTGTGCTGGGGAGGGGTGTCACTGCTGGGGAGGGGGTGCTGGATGTGTCAGAGGGTGTCACTGTGCTGGGGGAGGGGGTGCTGGTCAGGCTGGGGAGGGGGTACATTGTGCTGGGGAGGGTGCTCACAGGTTGGGGAGGGGTACACAGAGTGTGGTTACTGTGTCAGAGGGGCAAGCCACTGTGGGGTTGGGGAGGGGCACACTGTGCTGGGTGAGGGGCACATGTGTCAGGGAGGGTGCTACTGTGTCAGAGGGGTGTCATTGTGTCAGGGGAGGGGCAGTTACTGTGTCAGAGGGGGTGCTGGCTGTGTCAGAGGGTGTTGGTCAGGTCAGAGGGTGCTACTGTGCTCAGAGGGTACACTGTGCTGGGGAGGGTGTCACTGTGTCAGAGTGCGTGTCACTGCAACAGAGGCACATTGTGTCAGAGGGCACACAGGTTGGGGAGGGGTACACACAGAGTGGGTGCTACTGTGTCAGAGTGCTGGTGCTGGGGAGGGAGGCTGGCTGTGTCAGGAGGGGTGCTGACAAGCCAGAGGGGCACATTGCACAGAGGGTACACGGGGCAGAGGGCAAATACTGTGTTGCAGAGGGGAAGCCACTGTGCTGGGGAGTGGGTGTCACTGTGCTGGGGAGGGTACATTGTGTCAGGGGAGGCGTTACTGTGTTGTGGAGGGGTGTTGGCTGTGCTGGGGAGAGGGGTGCCACTGTGCTGGGGAGAGTGGTGCTGACAAGCCAGGAGGGGGCAAGCACTGTGTCAGGGAGAGGGTGTCATCGTGCTGGGGAGGGTGCCATCAAAGCCAGGAGGTGTCACGTGCCAGAGGGTGTCACTGCCAGAGAGGTGTCATCGTGCTGGGGGAGGGGGCCACTGTGCTGGGGAGGGGGTGTCATTGTGTCAGAGGAAGTGCTACTGTGTCAGATAAAATAATGTGTCAGAGTGGCGTCACTGCGCCAGAGGGCACATGTGCTGGGAGGCAAGCACAGGCTGGGGAGAGGGTTACAGGAGGGCACACAAAGGGAGGGGTGGCTGTGTTGGGGAGGGGGCACATTGTGTTGGGGAGGGGGCACAGGTTGGGAGGGTACATTGCGTTGGGGAGAGGGTACACAAGCAGGAGGGGCACACAGGCTGGGGAGGGGCAAGCCACTGTGTCAGAGGTACATTGTGTTGGGGAGGGGTGTTACTGTGTTGGGGAGGGGGTGTTACTGCTGGGGGAGGGGGTGTTGGTCAAAGGTGGAGGGGTAACATTGTGTCAGAGGGTGTTGGTCAGGTTGTGGAGGGGGCAATACTGTGCTGGTGGAGGGGTGTTTTACTGTGTTGGTGAGGGGTGTTGGTCAGGTTGGGGAGGGGGTACACAAGGTGATGTGGGTGTTGGCCAGGCCAGATGGGTGCTGGCTGTGTTGGGAGAGGGTGTCATCAGGCTGTGATGGGTGTCATCGGTGTCAGAGGCATACTGTGTCAGGAGGGGCATGGTCAGGCTGGTGGAGGGGCACATTGTGCTGGTGAGATGGGCGTCACTGTGTCAGGAGGGTGGTTACCGTGTCAGATAAGTGGCCATTGCGGCCAGAGTGGGTGTTTACCGTGGGTTGGGGAGGGGGCTGGATGCGGTTGGGGGAGGGGTGTTACTGTCAGAGAGTGGGCGTTGGCTGCTGGGGAGAGGGTACACAGGTTGTGGAGATGGTGTTACTGTGCTGTGTGAGAGGGTGTTGGGCTGCTGGGGTGAGGGGGTGTTGGCTGTGTTGGGGGGGTGTTGGTCAGGTTGTGGAGAGGGAAACATTGTGTTGTGGAGGGGTGTTGTGTCAGGAGAGTGGCAAGTCACTGCTGGGGAGAGGTGTCACTGTGTTGGTGGAGGAGTGGCAAGCACAGGTCAGGAGAGTGCGTTACCGTGGCTGGGTGGAGGGTGCTACTGTGTTGGGAGAGTGGTGTCACTGCCCAGGAGAGGGTGTCACTGTGCTGGGTGGAGGTGTCACTGTGTCAGGAGGGGTGCTGGCCAAGAGGGTGTCACTGTGGGAGGGGTGCTGGCTGGGGAGGGGTGCTACTGCCAGGAGGAGGTTACTGTGTCAGGAGAGAGGGCAAGCACAGGCAGGAGGGTGCTGGTCAGGAGGGGTACATGTGCTGGGGAGAGGGTGTTGGCTGTGGAGGCACAAAGGAGGTAAGCACAAGCAGAGGGTGTCACGGGCAGAGTGGCCAAAGGAGGGTTACTGTGCTGGGGAGAGGTGTTGGCTGTGTTGTGAGGAGGTGTTGGCTGTTGCAGGCACAGAGAGGGCAAGCACAAGCTGGGGAGAGGGTGTTACTGTGTTGGTGGAGGGGTGTTGTGCTGGGAGAGGCACACTGCAAGCCAGGAGGGGTGTCACGTGGCCAGGAGAGTGGTGTTACTGTGTCAGGAGGGAAAGTCAATGGCCAGGAGAGGGCAAGCACGTGCTTGAGAGAGTGTCTGGCTGTGCTGTGAGTGTGCTGGTGATGGGCCAGAGAGGCACACTGTGCCAGGAGGGTGTTAATGTGCTGGGGGAGGGGTACACAGAGGTACACAAAGGAGAGGGTGTTGGCTGTGCTGGGTGGGAGGGGTGTTGGCTGTGCTGGGGGAGAGGTGCTGGCTGTGTCAGGAGAGGTACACAGGGCAGAGGGGTGTTGGCCAGGGAGGGAAGACAAGTGGGGGAGAGGGTGTTGGCTGTGTTGTGAGGGGTGTTACAAGCAGGAGAGGGTTACTGTAAGGTGGAGGGGGTGTTGGCCAAGCCAGGAGAGGGTGTTGGCTGTGGGCAGGGAGGGGTGTTGGCTGTGTTGTGGGAGAGGGTGTTGCTGTGTTGGGAGGTAAGCGGCCAAGCAGGGAGAGGTGTTGGCTGTTGGGAGGGGAAGACAAAGGGGGAGGGTGATCAAACACTTGGAGACAAAAACATGTTGGTCGGACAAAGTTTTTACCTCGGCCAGCCTTTAATTAAATGATGCTGCTCGCATGCAAATGGTTGTGTTACTTGGTTCTGGCCGTGTCAGTGGCTGCACAGGTTGTGTCTTGGCCATGTCAGTGGTTGCACAGGTGTTCTTGCCATGCCAGTGGTCGTGGCCAGGTGTTGTGTTTTGCCGTGTCAGTAGTCAGGCCAGGTGTTGTGTTTCATGTGCTGTGTGGCTAGGTGTTGTGTTTTGCCATGCCAGTGGTTGTACAGGTGTTGTGTTTTGCTGTGTCAGTAGTCGTAAGCAGGTTGTGTTTTGGCTGCAAGCCAGTGGTTGTAAGCAGGTTGTGTTTTGGCCATGTTAGTGGTCGTGGGCTAGGGTAGGCGCCAGGTTTTGCCATGCCAGTGGTCGTGGCTAAGAAGTGTTGTGTTTTGCCAGTGGTCGTGTCAGGTAAGCAGGGTTTTCAATGTGCTGCGGTTTTCCACTCAGGTTGTGTCTTGGTCGTGGCCAGGTAAGCCAACAGTGAACAGGTCTTGGGAATGTCAGTGGTCGTGGCCAAGTGTCAGGTCTTGGTCGTGTACAGGTGTTGTGTCTTGGGCCAAGGTTGTGTCTTGGCTGTGTCAGTGGTCGTGGCCAGGTGTTGTGTCTTGGCCATGTTAAAGGTCGTGGCCAGGTGGTTGTGTTCAATGTGTCAGTGGTTCAGCCAGGTGTTAAATGGCCAATAGTGGTCGTGGCCAGGTGTTGTGTTTTGGCCATGTCAGTGGTCGGCCAGGTAAAGGTGTTTTGCTGTGTCAGTGGTCGTGGCTAGGTTGTGTTTTGCCATGTCAGTGGTCGTAAGCAGGTTATGGGTTTGCCAGTGGTCGTAATAGAAAGGGTTTGCCGTGCTGCGGTCGTACATAGGTTGTGTTTTGCCATGTCAGTGGTCGTGGGCCAGGTGTTGTGTTTTGCCATGTCAGTGGTCGGCCAGGTAACAGTCTTGGCCGTGTCAGTGGTCGCAACAGAAGAAGCCAGGTTCACGTGTCAGTGGTCGTAACAGGTGTTGTGTCTTACGTGCCAGTGGTCGCACAGGTGCAGCTGTGTCTTGGCCATGCCTGCGGTCGTAACAGGTAAGCTGTGTTTGACAAATAAAGTGGTCGGCCAGGTAAGCGCCTTGGCCATGCTGGGGTGGTCGGCCAGGTGTTGGGGATGAAGGGCTGACGCGTGTTTCTCAATAGTTACGCAGAGTGAGTGCTCCTGCTGCTGGTAGCGCTGGCGCCCACGCTTGTTGGCGGTGTACGGTTTTGCTGCAACTTGATTTACGACGAAATAATGCATGCTGTTTCTCAAGCCTGTGTTCTCGTTAAGCTTGCAACATTATCAAGGCCGAAGTAAGCCAGTACGATGGTGTTTTTAAAGCTGCATATTGAGCCTTTGTTTGCGATGGCGACGGTTAACACGCACCGAACGAAATAACAACG
>NW_024747582.1:831404-948896 GCF_018991925.1 Homarus americanus | reverse complement strand
CTAGAAGCTAATGCACATTTATAGGTTATTTGGGTCTGATGATTTAACCACCCTAACGCTAACCTTGACCTCAATTTACTTAACCTAACTTAACCCTGTCATCTTAGTTCAGTGCAACACCCCAGCGTTATGCACTTCCTCCTCCCTACTACCTGCCCTGTCTGGGTATAAATCTCGCCAACTCTCCCATGCCACCAATTAGAAAGGCAAGATGCATGCAGCAGGGCAAAGCTACAGGCTGGCAGGAAGGTCTCATGCTGAGTTCCTTGTAGTTTAGGTGTGTGCGCTTGTTGGACATGGTGTCTGCTTCTCACACCTGACCTTACTTGGGGTTACTGCAAAGGCTGGGAAGTGAGAGAGGACTGTGTGTGTGTGTGTGTGAGAGAGAGACTGTGTGTGTGTGTGTGTGTGTGTGTGTGTGTACCATACTCTTTATGAAGACGTGACTATAAATAATGAGTTAACACATTCAAGGCAAATTATTACAAATGAAGTAACAAAAGTCAACAAGATCTGCAGCTTGCTGACGTCAGTGGTGCCCAGTGTGGAAGACGACGACTGCACAGAGAATGAGTAACCAATAATAATAACGTGTTCCTGAAGTGGCAAACTTAACACGTACCCTGTGCGTTGTGGGAGAACTCAAGGACGTGTTCCTGAAATGCTGTAAGGAACGAACACAAAGCCTTAAAGCAAATGGAGAACCCGCACGCGCCTATTCAGTTATTCGCAGGGATATTTTCACCTGGCGAAGTTTTAAGATGTCGGTGATAGCAGGCTGGTATGGCATGGCAGAAGTAAGTAAAGGTGCGGTGATAAAGCAGGCAGAAATAAAGTGTAGTATAGTGTTAGTGAAGTGCATGCATGGCATGGTATGGGATGGTAAGCGCAAGATGGTATGGGTGATAGTGTTGGTATGGTGATAGAGTATGCGCAGACAGCGAAAAGCATGAAAGGCAGGCGTAGGTGATAAATGATGGTACAGGTTAAAGTACAGATAACGATGGTATGTGGCGAAAGCGTCAGTACGGTGATAATGATGGTGGAAGTATGCAGAATTACAGGCAGCGGTTCGGCGATGGCGATAGACACGGGTATAGTGATGGGCGATAGTGATGGCGGTGATAATGATGGTATGTGAAAGTGTTGGTTTGGTGATGGTATGGTGATAGTATTTGGTGTGGTGTTGAAATGATGGTTTTGTGATAATGGATGGTATGTGGTGGTGCGGTTGATGGTGATGGTGGGTGATAGTGATGGTATGGGTGATGGTGATGGTATGTGGTGGTGATGGATGGTATGGTGATAGGATGGGTGGTGATAGTGATGGTAGTGGGTGATGGTTTTTTGGAGAGTTGTCACTGCGCAGCTCGTTAACTTAGGGTGTGATGTTGTGTTGGCCCTCTTGATACGATGGGATTATTATTGATTAAGATAGTTAGATGCTAATAATGCTATGAAGATATGATGTCGAGCTGAAATACAGTATGTGAGGTTGAAACTTGATGACGTATAAATCCTATATGAAGCTGTAAATCCTTCAGGGTGAGGATAATTCTCAGCAATGTGGTGAAACTGAGGAGCGTGTCTGGCCCTGAACGAGAGCGAAATGGTGTGGGTGTGGGGGGGGGAGCAGGCTGCAGCTTTGACTTGGCTGAGATGGTTCAAGCTGGGTATTTTTTGTTATTTGTGGTTTTTTTTGATTCTTCGTGTTTTGGGGAAGTGGAATGGAGGATAACCACCTATGGAAGAAGGTGGTGATGGTGGTGTGTGAGAGGGTGTGTATGTGTATGAAATGCAGTATGAGAGTTTCAGTGATGGTACAATGTTTGGGTGGTGTGCATGATACGGGAATAAGTTGTGTGATTATTTAAGAATGTCAAAGCAATTTTTACACCAAATAAGCTTTGGAACAGCCCAGAATCATGTAGGAGTCGTAGATAATCTTTTGTACTACCGCTGACAGTTGAAGATGACATTTCCATACAATGACCTTTGTGAACATGCATCGAAGAACTATTCATTAAGTCAAGTAACCAGGGTCTGTAAGTAACATTTCAGCTTGTAAACAACTAAACTTAATAGGTGTAAGAGACCAGAGCCAGCCTGTGTACAATGCTAAGCTCCCCAGTAACAGCTGTCTTCTGGTGATAGGTACAGCAAGGTTGCCAACTTCGTAGACCCTGCACACTGGCCATCTCTCCAGTCAAATAAGAGCACCATAACAGGTTAAGCAAAGTTTTACTTTTCCAAAACAAAATTATGAGATGTCATCACCATGGTATTTTAATGGTTCGAAGTCAATGGGAAAAATCAAAAAGCTGGCTAATGTATTCAAGAAAAATATGAGTCTTTATTGCTTCTGTTTTAAAATGTTTTCTCAGAAGTGGATTTCAAATTGAATAAAGGAGATTCAGGGATTGGAAAATGCAATCCACTTGCACAAGACAAGAAAATAGCTCAGGACTCACTACCACTTGGCAACAACTGGAGTTTCACTATGCAAAGAGAAAATAGATATGGCACTTGCCGAGTGTTGAGAGAAACAGGTGGTGACAAGTCCTCAGAATTGGTGTCAATACAGTCTTTTAGCCAGAGAAATATACTTAAGAGGGTCCACAGGGCTCTGCTAACAACCCACACTGCACTCAAACAAGTGTAGCTTTTTACAGTTTGGATTTGTTATGAAGCAGCATGTTAGTTAGGTGGAAAGTGGAGTTAGCAATCACAATTATCTTGGCAAAAAAGAATTCAAATGAGCTAATAAATGTCATCAGTGGATAGAAAAATGGTGTTTTGAATTACACCAAATATGGTCATGGAAGCTCTGTCAAGGAAGACAGAATATTGGGATCCTTGTGGTGGCAGGGAGTTAATCAATTTTTTTAATGTCTATTTTAATGTGTGGGTGCGAATAAAGGTCTGCCAGGCTGCTTCAGCAGAATTCTGGGCCTTATTTGTTCATGTACTGCCCACATACTTTAAATTTACTGGTCGCTGATGCTGTTAAGAGTTTCCAGATGCATTTACAACTTAGGATATTTGATGCAAATGCTTTCACACTGTTTTCAGCTCTACCCAAAGATGGGCAATCCATTTAGGATATGTCAAAACCACTAGGTGTGGTCAAAGATATAATTTCTCTGCATTACCACCACTCAACACAAAAAAATCGAGGTTTAAAAAATTTTCAAAAATAAACTTAATATACATTTTTTTCTAACTATGTAATGGACATACACTAATTTACGCACACAGCAAAAATCACTCTTTTAGCCAGTTTTATTCAAGACATTTTCAGAGTACTTGACATGGACAGAGAGAGGGTTAAATATACAGGGTGACCTTAAAACATGAGGTTGTCATACGATGTCATCACCAATCTCCACCAACACACACGTAGAGAGATTAAGAGAAGGGGTGACGTGACTAGTCAGGTCAGGTCAGGTCAAAATAAGGACCTATAAATAAATTATATACATCTGCAGATCAAAGGTTTTCAAAGCATTTTAACTGGCCACTGTCAAATAAATTTATGTAACATCAGTTTTGAAACCTGCATTGTTTTTATACAATGGAGTTGTAAGATATTATTACCATTATTATTAGTAGTAGTAGTAGTATCGTTATTGCTAATGAGAGGAAGAAGTTAACACGAGACTGGTCGACAACAGCTGGTGGTGGGCGGGTGGTTCATCCCTTCTGGAGATATTAATCAACCACCTTGTGATTTGCAACCATCGTGATTGGATGTTCGTGATTTACCTCCCACCTTAGGGTTAAAACTCAGTCAAGATAACGAGCTGTTGTAGAGTCGATGGGGGCATTTAATCAGCTAGTGTGTGATGTTAATACTTGTACACACACACACACACAATAACACACACACACACACACACACACACACACACAGGTAATCCATTATATTTTATTATTTAAAATTAGAGAGAGAGAGAGAGAGTGAAGCAACATGAGAGTGAGTGAGAGAAAGTGAAGCAACATGAGAGTGAGTGAGAGAGAGTGAAGCAACATGAAGCACTGAGGACGTGACGGAATTCAATTATATTCTAGTCCACATTAATTAATAACACTGACCTGTCTGAGTTGGATGTTTTCGGGGGCTTAGTTTAGGTTTTTATTGACAGTTCTCCAGGTTTTGTTTTCGTTCTGGCGAGCTTATTTCACCTGAAGAATAACCACCCTAACGCTCTCACCTTATATGACCTAACCTGACCAACTGTGTTATGTCTCTGGTTCAGCACACAGTAGCTGGTGTGATGCAGTAAGCAGAGGAGTATAACACATGGTCTAGTCTATTGATCAGAGAGAGATGGGTGCTGTGGGAGGGTGTAGAAGTGTTGGGGAGGGTGTAGAGGGCTGTGTTGGGGGAGGGGTGTTGGCTGTGTTGGGGAGGGTAGAGGCAAAGCGGAGGGGGTGTTGTTGGCTGTGTTGGGGAGGGGGTGTTACTGTGTTGGGGAGGGGTGTTGGCTGTGTTGGGGGAGGGGCACTGTTGGGAGGGGTGTTGGTGTTGGGGAGGGGGGTGTTGGCTGTGTCAGAGGGTACTGTGTTGGGGAGGGGGGTGTTGGCTGTGTTGGAGGGGGTGTCTTGTGTTGGGGAGGGGGGGTGTTGGCTGTGTTGGGGAGGGGGTGTTGGCATGTTGGGGAGGGGTGTTGGCTGTGTTGGGGAGGGGTGTTGGCTGGTTGGAGGGGTGTTGGCTGTGTTGGGGAGGGGTACTTGTGTTGGGGAGGGTGTTGGCTGTGTGAGGGTGTTGGCTGTGTTGGGGAGGGTGTTGGCTGTGTTGGGAGGCAGGTGTTGCAGTTGGGGAGGGGGTGCTTGTGTTGGGGAGGGGGTGTTGGCTGTGTTGTAGGGAGTATTAGCAGAGTTAAGGATTGTGTTGGGAGGGGGGTGTTACTGTGTTGGGAGGGGGGTGTTGGTGGGTGTCAGAGGTGTGTGGCTGTGTCAGGGGGGTGTCATTGTGTGGAGGTTGTGAGAGGGTGTTGGTCAGTTGGGGAGGTGATTGTGTTGGGGAGGGGTGTTAATTGTGTTAGAGGGGGTACATTGTGTTGGGGAGGGTGTTGGTTGTGTTGGGGAGGGGTACAAGGGTTGGGGAGGGGTGTTGGTGGTTAGAGGTGTTGGCTGTTGGGGAGGGGTGTTACTGTGTTGGGGAGGGGTGTTGGCTGTGTTGGGGAGGGGTGTTGGTTGAGTGAGGTTGGCTGTGTTGGGGAGGGGGTCTGTGTTGGGAGGTGGGGGTGTTGGCTGTGTTGGGGAGGGGTGTCTTGTGTTGGGGAGGGGGTGTTGGCTGTGTTGGGGAGGGGTGCTGTGTTGGGGAGGTGTTGGCTTGTAGGAGAGGTGTTGTGTTGGGGAGGGGGTGCTGTGTTGGGGAGGGGGTAGCTGGTGGTTGGGGAGGGGTAAGCATTAGTTGGGGAGGGTGGAGGCTGTTGTGTTGGTGGGGGTGTTGTTGTGTTGGGGAGGGGGTGTTGGCTGTGTTGGAGGTACACAGTGGGGAGGGGGTGTTGGCTGTGTTGGGGAGGGAAGCTATGTTGGGGAGGGGGTATTGTGCAGAGGGGTGTTGAGGGCTGTGTTGGGGAGGGTGTTGGTGTTGGGGAGGGGTGTTGGTGTGTTGGGGAGGGGGGTCAGAGGGGGTGTTGGCTGTGTTGGGGAGGGGGGTGTTGGCTGTGTTGGGGAGGTGTTGGCTGTGTTGGGGAGGGGTACATTGTGTTGGGGGGGGTGTTGGCTGTGTTGGGGGGGGTGTTGGCTGTGTTGGGGAGGGGTGTTGGCTGTGTTGGGGAGGGGTGTTGGTTGTGTTGGGGAGGGGTGTTACTGTGTTGGGGAGGGTGTTGGCTGTTGGGGAGGGGTGTTGGCTGTGTTGGGGAGGGTGTTGGCTGTGTTAGGGGTGTTAGCTGTGTTGGGGAGGGTGGTTGGCTGTGTTGGGAGGGTGTTGGCTGTGTTGGGGGAGTGGCTGTGTTGGGGAGGGTGTTGGCTGTGTTGGGGGGTGTTGGCTGTGTTGGGGAGGGGTGTTGGCTGTGTAGTGTTGTTGGGGGAGGTGTTGGCTGTGATTTGGGGAGGTGGCTGTGTTGGGAGGGTGTTGGCTGTTTGTTGGGAGGTGGTGGCTGTGGGGAGGGGGTGTTGGGGAGGGTGTTGGCTGTGTTGGGGAGGGGTGTTGGGGTGTGCTGGGAGGGTGTTGTTGGGGAGGGGGGGTGTTGGCTGTGTGTTGGGGAGGGGTGTTGGCTGTGTTGGGAGGTGTTGGCTGTGTTGAGGAGGTGTTGGCTGTGTTGGGGAGGGTGTTGGCTGTGTTGGGGTGTTGGCTGTGTTGGGGAGGGTGTGGCTGTGTTGAGGTGTTGGCTGTGTTGGGGAGGGTGTTGGCTGTGTTGGGAGGGATGTTGGCTGTGTTGGGGGGTGTTGGCTGTGTTGGGGAGGGTGTTGGCTGTGTTGGGGGAGGGTGTTGGGGAGGGTGTTGGCTGTGTTGGGGGTGATGGCTGTGTTGGGAGGGTGTGTGGCTGTGTTGGGGAGGGTGTTGCTGTTTGGGGAGGGTGTGGTGTTGGGGAGGGTGTTGTGCTGTGTTGGGGGAGGGGTGTTGGCTGTGGGGGTGTTGGCTGTGTTGGGGAGGGTGTTGGCTGTGTTGGGGAGGGTGTTGGCTGTGAGGAGGTTTGTGGTTGTGGGGGTGTGGTGTGTTGGGGAGGGGTGTTATGTTTGGGAGGGTGTGGCTGTGTGTGGGAGGTGTTCGTGTTGGGGAGGGAGGGGGTGTTGGTGTGGGGAGTGGCTGTGTTGGGGAGGGTGTTGGCTGTGTTGGGGGAGGGAGGTGTTGGCTGTGTTGGGGAGGGGTGTTGGTGTTGGGGGAGGGTGTGGCTGTGTTGGGGAGGGGTGTTGGCTGTGTTTGGGGAGGGGTGTTGGCTGTGTTGGGGAGGGTGTTGGCTGTGTTGGGAGGTGTTGGCTGTGTTGGGGAGGTGTTGGCTGTGGAGGTGTTGGCTGTGTTGGGAGGTGGTTGGCTGTGTTGGGGAGGTGTGTTGGCTGTGTTGGGGAGGGTGTTGGCTGTGTTGGGAGGGTGTTGGCTGTGTTGGGAGGAGTGTTGGCTGTGTTGGGGAGGGTGTTGGCTGTGTTGGGGAGGGTGTTGGCTATGTGTTGGGGAGGTTGGTGGGGAGGGTGTTGGCTGTGTTGGGGAGGGGTGTTGGCTGTGTTGGAGGTGTTGGCTGTGTTGGGAGGTGGCTGTGTGGGAGGGGGTGTTGGGGGTGTTGGCTGTGTTGGGGAGGGGGGGTGTTGGCTGTGTTGGGGAGGGGGTGTTGGTGTGTTGGGGAGGGTGTTGGCTGTTTTGGGGGTGTTGGCTGTTGTTGGGAGGGTGTGTGTTGGGGAGGTGTTGGCTGTGTTGGGGAGGGTGACCAAACACTTGAGAATAAAAAACATGTGGTCGGACAGTTTTACCTCCTCAGCCAGGCCTTTAATTAATGGTCTGCTTCTCGTATGTAAATGGTTGTGTTACTTGGTCTGGCCGTGTCAGTGGTCGTGGCCAGGTGTTGTGTCTTGGCCGTGTTAGTAGTGTTGGCAGGTGTTTGTCTTAGCCGTGTCAGTGGTCGTGGCCAAGTGTTGTGTCTTGGTCGTGGCAGGTGTTTGTGTCATGGGGCCAAGTGTTTGTGTCTTGGGCATGTGGTGGTCGTGTTAGTCTTTTGGTGTCTTGGTCGGTGACAGGTGTTTGTGTCTTAGGGCCGGTCTTGTGTCTTAGCCGTGTGGGTCGTGGCCAGGTGTCAGTGGTCAGGTGTTGTCAGTGGGTGGTCGTGGCCAGGTCATTGTCTGGCCAGGTGTTGGGGGATTTAGTTGTGACGCGTGGCTCCTCGTATGATTACTTGTAGGTGAGTTGGTGCAGCCCACGTTATTTGGCGGTGTAATGGCAGCAGTTTACTGACGAAATAATGCATGTTGTTCTCCTCAAGCTCGTGTTCTCGTTAAGCTTGCAACATTATCAAGGCTGAAGTAAGCTTGCAACATGATGGTGTTCTTAAAGGTGAAGTTATTGAGCCTCTCTTGTTTATGATATATTACACTTCCTTTCTTTCCTCATCTTATTCTGCTCCCTCTTCCTCTTCTTTCTCCTCCTCCCCTCCTCCTCCCCCTCTCCCCTCTCCCTCTCTTCCACCAGAAGGTAGTCAACAAAGGCAAAACCCTGTCTCTCACTTTCTCTATCTGTCTGACTTTATTTCCTTCCCGTAACTCATCTCTCACTGCCTGCTGCCATCTCTCACCCCCCCCCACCATGTGGTGTGAGAGAGAGTGCCAGAATTAGTGCCAAGACGTGTGGGTCGCAGGGTTGGAAGGGCCTCAGTGCCTGTGTGACTGAGGTGCCAGTGTTCCTTACCGTGGTGGAACACGTTAACAGTTATCCGTGATATAAAACATAGTTTGTCGTGACGTTTTCTATCATTTTATAATTCTTATAGAATTTTATTTTTTAGTTTTATTGTATCATAGAAAATACAGTTTTATTTGTCTTCATTATTTGAGATAATTTTAAAGGCAATTTAGGACCGGGTGAAAAAAAAGTGTTATTTTGTGTAATTAGTTCTTGAAGTAAAAGACATTTTGTATATGACCAGAATAATGATGGCGACGCTTATGACGTGTTTCTTGAGATGTTGTGGTGTGTTACATTAACTCTCTCTCTCTCTCTGTCCATCTAGCAAGTCACCTTCAGTACTATAGCAACTGCCTTTGAGTACTGTATCAGTCACCACTTTAGGACATAATTTAGGACACCGGTTTAATATGTCTAGATACGCGTGAAGGATCCAGAGGTGTTAGACGCGTTCATACAGGTGTGGTTGATTAAGGTAAACCACTGCTTGGTAATTAATGTTGAGGATTGTTAACTTTGGTGGATGGTGAAAGGTGAAGCACTTGTATGGTGTCAGTTACCGGGTGTTATGCTGTGAAATTGTTTGGAATAATGCTTCAACAGATCTGAAAAATAAACAATGAAGGAAAAAATAGGTTTACTTAACCGTTACAGGAAAATGGTCTTTGAGGTAAAGTATATAGTTTATTTAATCGACTTATATAAACGTATTTATTTAATGGAACTTGGGACTCATACAGTATGTGTTTGTTTTGTGCCGTGATGTCTCATTTGGTCTCTGCTGTCATGTTTACTTGATGTGTAAATATGGATGTGATTGGTTGAAATGAGAATATGTCATCGGTAATCTTCATCATGATTGGTCTGTAGGGAAATGCGTCATTGGTTAATTCCTGTGATTGGTGTTGAGGGTAATACGTCATGGGTAAATCTTCACTGATTAGGCTTTAGGGTAATACGTCATGGATAATCTTCATCGTAATTGGTTGACAGGAAAATGCCTCGTGAAATCTAATGATAATTTTCATATAACAGAAAGTAATGAATAACAAAAGCCTAGTAAATAATGAATGAAAAGGTTAATAACGAAAAGTTTTATAGATAGTGAAGAATTTAATAGATAATGATATAGTGAATATGTGAGAACTTTATTGGTAAAGAATGATATCATGAAATACAGTGACTAATGAAAAGGTAATAATGAATAACATAATGAAATGGTGAAAATATCAAGTAGGAATCGTAGACAATTAGTGAATATTAGAGAAACTAATTATACCAAATAGTGAATCACGTCTGTGAATAGTGAATGAGTTAGTGATTAAATGAATAATAAAATCCCTAAAATAAACTTCATAACCAAGTGACACAAATTATTGATAAACGAATTCAGAAAAAATCAACAATGAAATAATTATTACTTAGTGAATTACATAAACAATTATAGTGACTAATGAAGGAATAACTGATGTTACTTGTATTGAGAAAAACAGAATCATTATTTTAACAACAATGAAGAAATTGACACCCAATATGTCGTGTCATATTGTGCCTGTAGTTGTCTGGGCAGAGGTAAGTCATACAGGCAGGTGTTTGTGTCATACAGGTGTGGCAGGCAGGTGTTTGTGTCATACAGGTGTGGCAGGCAGGTGTTTGTGTCATACAGGTGTGGCAGGCAGGTGTTTGTGTCATACAGGTGTGTAATATTATAGGAGCTGTGGCTTCATTTACCAAGTTAGTAGGGCGAGCTGGAGAAAGTTTTCCATCTCAACTTTGAAAATTCAATGGTGAAGCGATGACGTCACATTACTTCACCTCGCCGTGTTGATTATGACCCTAACACACACACACACACACACACACACACTTATGGTGAGGGTAGTGGCTATATTAACTGATTAAATGGATCCTAACCGTTTATTAATATTGCTGCTGTTATCATCATGATCCCCTCTACCATCATCATCACCACCACCACCATCACCACCACCACCACCACCATCATCATCATCATCATCATCATCTATACTCTATCTGTTAACAGGAGACAGGAACAAATGTCGGTTTATTTTAACGAGTGTAGCAATGAGTGTTATGTGTCAGTGAGTTTGTTTATCTACACTTAACCTCGTGTTACCAGTTAGGGCCATATTGGTCATACTGCTGTAGTTAGGTCCTTTTTTTATTTGACCTGACCTGACCTGACGTAATCTAACTTTACCTGACCTGACGTAATCTAACTTTACCTGACCTGACGTAATCTAACTTTACCTGACCTGACGTAATCTAACCACCTGACCTTCTTGGCTCATCTCTCTGGCATTTATTCATCGTCTTGAAGAATATTTGTTGTTATTCACCTCCGACTCTGCAACACACACACACACACACACCTCTCTCACACACACACACCTCACACACACACACACCCACACACCTCACACCCTCACACACTCACACACACACACACACACACACACACACACACACACACACACACACACACACACACCCTCACACACCCCTCACACACACACACACACACACACCCCTCACACACACACACACACGCACCCATAGAACATTTTAATAATAGGCTTAAGTTGCATCTAATAGGGCCGGTTGACATTCCCGTTGGGTTAGGAAGCAAAAATAGCCGGGGGGGGACTCTGGTTCGTAAAGTGGTTCTTGTGGTTCTGTCAGGCGATACAGCCGGTTTTACTGAGGGAACTTGGGTTTCGAACCGGTTTCAGAGGGGAAAATTGGGTCTGGAACCGGTTTTAGTGATGTTACTGGGATATGGAATGGGTATTGGGGTACGAACCGAGTGAGATGAAACACATCAACGCCCACAGATACGGATGTTACTTCCGGCTTGAGAAGAAGTGAACCGGATGTCGGGGTAGGAGTAGAACCGGTTGGCGGATGGAATGGATAGATAGATTGATAGGTGTAATTAAACCGTTTAATGCAGTAGAAAATAGCCAGCGTCTATTAGTACTGTCAAGGAAACCCAACTAGAAATAGACAACGTGTTTGGGTGTTATAGAACAGATGTTGTTTATTTACATAGATCAGCTGATACCTTCCCTCCTCCCTCCCTCCCTCCCTCCCTCCCTCCTCCTCTTGGATCAGCTGTTAAGTGTAAATATACGTAGGTGAGTAAAGGAATTAGTTATGTGTTTTTTATATATTAGTTGATTCTTAGTATATAACCTCCTCCTGCTCCTCCTTGGCTCAGGTGTTAGTGTAGACCAGCTGTTGTTTCTCTCTCATTCACCTGATACTCTATAGTGTTGATCAGGTTGTATGTTCAAACAAACCAGTTGGTGCCATTGTAAACACCAATGTTTTTTTCTGTGTACGTCTTCTGTTTTACTGCACGGATCACTTGATGTTTATTGTGTACAGATCAACTGATGCGTGGGGGGTATTTCCTGGAACAGCTGATACATGTAAACAAAACAAGTTACACCCAGGCTGTAACCCTCCTCCCCGGCCACACAGGCGCTACACCCAGGCTGTGTAACCTCCCTCCCTGGCCACACTTGGGTTTATGATTTTATTTATAATTGTTTGGAAGTGTTTGTTAAATATTGTTTTTTATGAGCGACACCCAGCAGGCGGGGCGGGGCGGGGCTGGCGGGGGCTGAGGGTGCCAGGAGACACACCTGCCACGCCGCCCACTGGTTTTTACCATCCTATTACCGACGCTCATTTGGCTCACTCTGTTTTCTTTGTAATTTGGAAAACTTAACCTAACCTGACCTGACCTGACCTAACCTGGCAGTTTCCGCCTCTCCTGTAACTGACTGAAAGATCCTTCAGAATGAGGCTTCATCTGTATGTATGGGTGACTATGGGACTATGCATGTGAGATAGGTATGTGTGACCGTGTGTGTGTGTATGTATGTATGAATGAGACCGTGTGTGTGTGTATGTATGAATGAGACCGTGTGTGTGTATATGTATGGATGAGACCGTGTGTATGTATGTATGTATGTATGAATGAGACCGTGTGTGTGTTGTATGTATATGAATGAGACCGTGTGTGTGTATGTATGTATGGATGAGACCGTGTGTGTGTGTATGTATGAATGGACCGTGTGTGTGTATGTATGTGAATGAGACCGTGTGTGTGTATGTATGTATGAATGAGACCGTGTGTGTGTATGTATGTATGGATGAGACCGTGTGTGTGTATGTATGTATGATGACCGTGTGTATGTATGGATGAGACCGTGTGTGTGTGTGTATGTATGAATGAGACCGTGTGTATGTTGTATGTATGAATGAGACCGTGTGTGTGTATGTGTGTGAATGGGGACCGTGTGTGTGTGTGAATGAATGAGACCGTGTGTGTATGTATGTGTGAATGAGACCGTGTGTGTGTATGTATGTGTGAATGAGACCGTGTGTGTGTGTGTATGTATGAATGAATGAGACCGTGTGTGTATGTATGTGTGAATGAGACCGTGTGTGTGTATATATGTGTGAATGAGACCGTGTGTGTGTGTATGTGTGTGAATGAGACCGTGTGTGTGTGAAGGGACTGCCATCAAGACACTCTGGCTAACAACAATATAAGATGCACTATAACTGTCAACAACAGAGGATGGTGGTGATGGTGAGAGACGATATCGTGAGAACAGTGGAATTAAAGAGAATGGTGATGGTGAGAGGAGATGGTGGTGATGGTGAGAGGAGATGTGGTGATGGTGAGGAGGAGAGGTGGTGACGGTGAGAGGAGAGGAATTGTGGTGAGAGGAGGAGATGGTGGTGATGGTGAGAGGGTGGGTGGTGGTGGAGAGAGATGGTGATAATGATAGTGTAAGAGAAGATGGAAAACCTTTAGCGTTTGGTTACAAAAATACTAAGTGAATTTTATGTAATTATCTCATTGTAATTTATCCCATTGAGACTTGAGTTACGTGTGGAGGGTGGGGTACAGGTGAGAGAGAAGTGTGGGTGAGAGAGGAGAGTACAGGTGAGAGGTACAGGTGAGAGAGAGAGGGTGAGAGGAGGAGAGAGAGAGAGGGGTTACAGGTGAGAGAGAGTGAGAGAGAGAGAGGGGGTACAGGTGAGAGAGAGAGAGAGAGAGAGGGGGGTGGGTGAGAGAGAGGGGGTACAGGTGAGAGAGGTGCAGGTGAGAGAGGTACAGGTGGGAGAGAGGTACAGGTGAGAGAGAGGTGGGTGAGAGAGGTACAGGTGAGAGGAGGGGAGGGGGTGGGTGAGAGGGGGTGCAGGTGAGAGAGAGAGAGTGAGAGGGAGAGTTGGGTGAGAGAGGTACAGGTGTGGAGAGAGGGGGGGTACAGGAGAGGTACCATAATTATAAGTTCTGGGCAAGGTTAGGTTGAGTAGCTGAGGTTGGCAATGCTGCAAGGGGTGTGTGTGTCTTGGAGGTTTATCTTGGCAACACTGCTGGAGGCGTGCCATGTAGACAATGTCCTTTATTTTGTTCTCTCTCTCTCTCTCTCTCTCTCTCTCTCTCTCTCTCTCTGTTTAGTGTCTCATTTATGTAGTTTTTCCCCACTTGATCATTTCCATATATTTGTGTATGCACACACACACACACGGAACTCTTGTAGTGTTGACTGCCTTATAAACGTTTCTTGTTGTTAGGTAGACCTGTATACAGTGTTTACCTATACCTGTCACCCTCTTTACCTCACACCTGCTGGATACTTTCTCTCCTTGTTTGTATTATAAATCAACACAAATTTCCTGAAAAATAATTCTTGACTCAAAGGTGTTTTGTTTATTGTGTTGTAAAATATTCCCAGCAACACGGCGAGACTTGTGGCCTTAATTAAGTACATGTTTTAACTTGGTCTGTAGCTGTGTCATAGAACAGTCTCTCTCTCTCTCTCTCTCTCTCTCTCTCTCTCTCTCTCTCTCTCTCTCTCTGATCAGCGAGGCTGTTGTGTTCATCATATTGGTTTTAGACTTGACAAGGTGTGTTGAGAATGTTGGGTGGTCAGCCAAGTGTCGAGTGTGGCACATTCCCCTCTGGCCACACTACCATGATCCTAATGCACCTTAGGGATTACACCATGGTCCTAACACATCCCCATGTTCCTAGCACCCTGCTACCATGGCCCTAACACTTCTCCATGGTCCTAGCACCCTGCTACCATGGCCCTAACACTTCTCCATGGTCCTAGCACCCTGCTACCATGGCCCTAACACTTCTCCATGGTCCTAGCACCCTGCTACCATGGCCCTAACACTTCTCCATGGTCCTAGCACCCTGCTACCATGGCCCTAACACATCTCCATGGCCCTAACACATCCCCATGGTCCTAGCACCCTTAAGAGAACCAAATACTTGTAAATAACAGAGGTGATTGGTGGTGAGAGAGAGAGAGAGAGACGTGTTTATTATTGTGTGGCAACATCAGTAGTTTTGTCTTACGTGGCATCAATTGTAATTTAATGTCGTGAATATTGTGGCGGGGATTATGATACAACGCCTTAATTAAGGTTACACACAGCGTCCAGCACAAATAATGTCTAGTTTGCTCACAAGAAGAAATTATTTGTTGGTGGAGATTATAGCCACACTCTTTGATAAATGAGAGGTGCGCCGTGATTGGTGGAGAGACCTAGCCGGCCAACCAATGGACGCCGGAAACAGCTGAGCGAAAACATGTGAGATAGATCATAAAGTTTCTCTCGTGGTTCATATATCAGGTTGAGATAATCCTCTACTGGGCGCTTGTGTCTCAGGCCATGAAATGTGGTTCAAGAGAGAGAGAGAGAGCGAGAGAGAGAGAGAGAGAGAGAGAGAGAGAGAGAGAGAGAGAGAGAGAGATAGTAAAATAGAGAAAGCGAGAGAAAGATAGTAAAGTAGTAAAACAGAGAGAGAAAAGATAGTAAAATTTAAGAGACAAACGCTGTAAAATATAATGGCTCTAATTTTAATGTCATTTTAAAGATCATCTCATTGTTTTTTATGTGTTAATAGAATTAGTTAATTCACTCGGGGTGAAGGGACTGTTATACCACCACCCGCACCTCCCTACCAAATTTCAGACCCAACCCAACAATCATCTGGACGACAATTGTTAGGGAAGTTTTCCTCGTGTTAAAACTTGCTGCACTCTGTGTGTGTGTGAGTGTGTGTGTGTGTGTCTTTTAATCAAAAGTTTGTCTAATCAGCTGATAGGTTTCAGACGGACTTTCACTAACCTTAGTGATACACACGCACACACACACACACACGCACACACACACACACACACACACTCTTTCATTATCATTACGTTATATTGTTGTTTATTCTCATGTTCTGTTGTTATAATATTCAAATATATAGATATGTTTCTGAACTAAAGTCATCATCATCATGAGGTCATCATCATCATCATCATGAGGTCATCATCATCATGAGGTCATCATCATCATCATGAGGTCATCATCATCATGAGGTCATCACTTAAGTAAGGGTGTTATCTCTTGCAGGGTTCAGCTATGAGGATGAACAGGCAGACCCCACCGCCTTCCTGGAGGCTATCGACCAGCTCGCCCTCGCCTTCTCCAGCAGGTAGGTCTTGGTGTTATACATACTAGTTACAGTAAACACAGTCTTTGGGGTCTACATACTAGTTACAGTAAACAGTCTTTGGGGTCTACATACTAGTTACAGTAAACACAGTCTTTGGGGTCTACATACTAGTTACAGTAAACACAGTCTTTGGGGTCTACATACTAGTTACAGTAAACACAGTCTTTGGGGTCTACACACTAGTTACAGTAAACACAGTCTTTGGGGTCTACATACTAGTTACAGTAAACACAGTCTTTGGGGTCTACATACTAGTTACAGTAAACACAGTCTTTGGGGTCTACATACTAGTTACAGTAAACACAGTCTTTGGGGTCTACATACTAGTTACAGTAAACACAGTCTTTGGGGTCTACATACTAGTTACAGTAAACACAGTCTTTGGGGTCTACACACTAGTTACAGTAAACACAGTCTTTGGGGTCTACATACTAGTTACAGTAAACACAGTCTTTGGGGTCTACACACTAGTTACAGTAAACACAGTCTTTGGGGTCTACATACTAGTTACAGTAAACACAGTCTTTGGGGTTTACATACTAGTTACAGTAAACACAGTCTTTGGGGTCTACATACTAGTTACAGTAAACACAGTCTTTGGGGTCTACATACTAGTTACAGTAAACACAGTCTTTTGGGGTCTACATACTAGTTACAGTAAAATGGACAGTCTTTGGGGTTCACATACTAGTTACAGTAAACACAGTCTTTGGGGGTCTACATACTAGTTACAGTAAACACAGTCTTTGGGGTCTACACACTAGTTACAGTAAACACAGTCTTTGGGATCTACATACTAGTTACAGTAAACACAGTCTTTGGGGTCTACATACTAGTTACAGTAAACACAGTCTTTGGGGTCTACATACTAGTTACAGTAAACACAGTCTTGGGGGGTCTGCTATACTAGTTACAGTAAAACACAGTCTTTGGGGTCTACATACTAAAGTTACAGTAAACACAGCTCCTTTGGGGGTCTACATACTAGTTACAGTAAACACAGTTCAGGGGGTTCACACCAGTTACAGTAAACACAGTCTTTGGGGTCTACATACTAGTTACAGTAAACACAGTCTTTGGGGTCTACATACTAGTTACAGTAAACACAGTCTTTGGGGTCTACACACTAGTTACAGTAAACACAGTCTTTGGGGTCTACATACTAGTTACAGTAAACACAGTCTTTGGGGTCTACATACTAGTTACAGTAAACACAGTCTTTGGGGTCTACATACTAGTTACAGTAAACACAGTCTTTGGGGTCTACATACTAGTTACAGTAAACACAGTCTTTGGGGTCTACATACTAGTTACAGTAAACACAGTCTTTGGGGTCTACATACTAGTTACAGTAAACACAGTCTTTGGGGTCTACATACTAGTTACAGTAAACACAGTCTTTGGGGTCTACATACTAGTTACAGTAAACACAGTCTTTGGGGTCTATACTATTATAAACAGTCTTTGGGTCTCATACTAGTTACAGTAAACACAGTCTTTGGGGTCTACATACTAGTTACAGTAAACACAGTCTTTGGGGTCTACATACTAGTTACAGTAAACACAGTCTTTGGGGTCTACATACTAGTTACAGTAAACACAGTCTTTGGGGTCTACATACTAGTTACAGTAAACACAGTCTTTGGGGTCTACATACTAGTTACAGTAAACACAGTCTTTGGGGGTCTACATACTAGTTACAGTAAACACAGTCTCTGGGGTCTACATACTAGTTACAGTAAACACAGTCTTTTGGGTCTACATACTAGTTACAGTAAACAGTCTTTGGGGTCTACATACTAGTTACAGTAAACACAGTCTTTGGGGTCTACATACTAGTTACAGTAAACACAGTCTTTGGGGTCTATACTAGTTACAGTAAACACAGTCTTTGGGGTCTACACACTAGTTACAGTAAACACAGTCTTTGGGGTCACATAGTTATTAAAGTCTTTGGGGTCTACATACTAGTTACAGTAACACAGTTTGGGGTCATTTTGCGTTGGGGTCTACATACTAGTTACAGTAAACACAGTCTTTGGGGTCTACATACTAGTTACAGTAAACACAGTCTTTGGGGTCTACATACTAGTTACAGTAAACACAGTCTTTGGGGTCTACATACTAGTTACAGTAAACAGTCTTGGGGTCTACATACTAGTTACAGTAAACACAGTCTTTGGGGTCTACATACTAGTTACAGTAAACACAGTCTTTGGGGGTCTACATACTAGTTACAGTAAACACAGTCTTTGGGGTCTACATACTAGTTACAGTAAACACAGTCTTTGGGGTCTACATACTAGTTACAGTAAACACAGTCTTTGGGTCCTTATAGTTACAGTAAATCTTTGGGTCACATTAGTTACAGTAAACACAGTCTTTGGGGTCTACATACTAGTTACAGTAAACACAGTCTTTGGGGTCTACATACTAGTTACAGTAAACACAGTCTTTGGGGTCTACATACTAGTTCAGTAAACACAGTCTTTGGGGTCTACATACTAGTTACAGTAAACACAGTCTTTGGGGGTCTACATACTAGTTACAGTAAACACAGTCTTTGGGTATATGAAGGGTCTACATACTAGTTACAGTAAACACAGTCTTTGGGGTCTACATACTAGTTACAATAAACACAGTCTTTGGGGTCTACATACTAGTTACAGTAAACACAGTCTTTGGGGTCTACATACTAGTTACAGTAAACACAGTCTTTGGGGTCTACATACTAGTTACAGTAAACACAGTCTTTGGGGTCTACATACTAGTTACAGTAAACACAGTCTTTGGGGTCTACATACTAGTTACAGTAAACACAGTCTTTGGGGTCTACATACTAGTTACAGTAAACACAGTCTCTGGGGTCTACATACTAGTTACAGTAAACAGTCTTTGGGGTCTACATACTAGTTACAGTAAACACAGTCTCTGGGGTCTACATACTAGTTACAGTAAACACAGTCTTTGGGGTCTACATACTAGTTACAGTAAACACAGTCTTTGGGGTCTACATACTAGTTACAGTAAACACAGTCTTTGGGGTGAAATAAGACGTCACTCACTATAAAGACCCTGTCATTATGGTCGCTCAACACAAAGTTAAACGAAGCCTCGGTAAGACCCCCCAAGGTATACCCTCGCCGCCTTCGTCGGGAGTGTGGCGGCCCAGGGCTTAAGACAGTTCCTGCGGTGTGAAATTCTTATATCTTTCCTGATCAAAGTTTTGTTGACACTGGTGAAGGAGGGAGGGAGGTGGAGGTTTGGAGGTGGGGAGCGCTTGGGGAGCCATTGGGGGGGGGGTGCTTATGGAGGCTTGGGGGAGGGAGGGAGGTGGGGGAGACGCCTTATATGGAGGAGCCATTGGGGGGGGGGGAGGTGGGGGGAGTTATGGAGGGAGCCATTGGGGGAGGGAGGTGGGGAGACGCCTTATATGGAGGGAGCCATTGGGGAGAGATACACGAGGGTGATATAACACCAGACCCTCCCCCTGGTCCCCACCATGACCTTCCCCCTGGTCCCCCCTGCCCCTCCCCCTGGTCCCCACCATACCCTCCCCTGTCCCCCTGCCTCCCTGGTCCCCCTCCTGGTCCCCACCCTCCCCTGGTCCCCACCATGACCTCCCTGGTCCCCCCCCTGGTCCCCTGCTCTGGTCCCACCTCCCCTGGTCCCCACCATGACCTCCCCCTGGTCCCCACCATGACCTCCCTGGTCCCCCCAGCCCTCCCCTGGTCCCCACCATGACCTTCCCCCCCTGGTCCCCACCATGACCTTCCCCCTGGTCCCCACCATGCCCTCCCCTGGTCCCCACCATGACCTCCCCTGGTCCCCACCATGACCTTCCCCTGGTCCCCACCGACCCTCCCCTGGTCCCCACCATGACCTTCTGGTCCCCCATGACCCCCTGGTCCCCACCGCCTCCCCTGGTCCCACCATGACCTCCCCCTGGTCCCCACCATGACCTTGGTCCCCCACCCTCCCTGGTCCCCCATCCTCCCCCCTGGTCCCCACCGCCTCCCTGGTCCCCTCAGCCCTCCCCCTGGTCCCCACCATGACCTCCCCTGGTCCCCACCACCTCCCCTGGTCCCCCAGCCCTCCCCTGGTCCCCACCGACCCTCCCCTGGTCCCACCATATTAAATATTATCTGGGTTTTGGGTCGTTTGTGAGGGAAACGTCATAAGAGAAAAGTGTCTTAGAATTGTCTGAACTATTGTTTGTAAAGAACTAAAATCCCGAGGTTTAGTTGGTGGCAATAATGGTTTCTTGTAGCTCCCGACATCTGGGTTATGGGTAAAATACGTTCAAGTGTCGGTTGAAAATAGTCCTGTCTATAAGTTGACCGGAAGAGTTCCGTCGGCCTATACCGGTTGGCCACACCTGTCTACTACAGCAACAGCCTTTGACATTAGCGAAGGTTTTACACGGCTTGTGGTAACTTTTGATAACTTTCATTAGCTGGAGCTTCGTTATTCATCAGGTGAAATAAGCTGGGTGCCTAAGCTTCAGGTGAAATAAGCTGGGTGCCCGAGCTTCAGGTGAAATAAGCTGGGTGCCTAATCTTCAGGTTAGAACGCCTGCAACTGTCTAGCTCACACTATAGACGGGCTAGGGACGACACTAGAAGTTATAACCATACCTGCAGCAGGCGGACGCTCGCCTCACAAGGGGTCACAGCTCAATGTTGAAGAAGCCGCAAGTCCAGAGAACTGTGAGGGCAAATTTTTGGGAGCGAGAGTTGTGAACTCTTGGAACACTTACCAGAAAGTGTTGTGACGGCAAAGAGTGTGAGCTCTTTCAAGACCAGACTTGACCAACACTGGAGCAGGTTCAGGTACATTCAGTCAGCCCTGTAAAACACACACACACACACACACACACCATTGTTACCATGTGTGTGTGGCCGCCTCCGTCAAGCACTGTCGCATACGATTGATCACCCGTCAGGAACGACTCAGGCAACGCACCAACCATTGTCTCGTGTATCTGTGTAATATACCACACACACACACACACACTGTTCGTTTTATCTGCTGCATGCTTTTTTTCTTATATTATTTGTTAAGTAATTACAGTTGTATTTTGAGTAGTCCTTAAATTGGCAGGCTACTGTGTGTGTGGGGTTAATCTTCAGGTGGCGGTGCAGTAGACCATTGTTCTGTAGACCAGTACATACATCACCAACTGCACACCGCTGGATGGAATTTCTAAAAACTAGTTCAGTCACGTATTTTTTTTTTTCTTCGACCAGAAATTTTGTTGTGGAAAACAATAAAAGAATTGTAAAATATAAAGTGAACCTTACCTTACGTTCACCCACTCATCCCCACCCACCCCTCACCCCACCCCACCCACTCCACTCCACCTCACCCACCCACCCCACCTCACCCACCCCACCTCACCCCACCCCACACCCCACCCACCTCACCCCACCTTACCCCACCTCACCCCACCCCACTCCACTCCACCTCACCCCACCCACTCCCACCTCACCTTACCCCACCCCACCCACTCCCACCCTACCTTACCTTACCTCACCTCACCTTACCCCACCCCCACCCCACCTTACCTTTACCTTACCCTTACTCCACCCACCTCACCTCACCCACCCTACCTCACCCCTCCTCACCTACCTTACCTCACCTCACCTTACCTCACCCTCACCCACCTCACCTCACCTTACCTTACCTTACCTTACTCACCTTACCCCACCTCACCTTACTCCACCTCACCTTACCTTACCTCACCTCACCTTACCTCACCTCACCTCACCACCCCCACCCACCTCACCACCTCACCTTTTACCTTAATTAATAAAAATAAACACACCCCCATCCAAACAAACAAACAAAAACTCACAACGATATAAAAACAAAAACAATCAAAATCCCCGGCCGGCGGAAATAGACCACCAGAAACGGCAACAAAGACTCCCATTGTTCCTGCGGGTATAACAAACACCGCGGGGACCACAGCGATGATTGGCAGTGAGCAGAATCGGAAAAAGGGAAATATGTTCTGGGGAGATAGTGAGGACTGGGCCGCTCAGGGACGCAAATGGCGCCGAGTTGGGTGTTGTGAGTCAGTTGGGTGTGTTGGAGTCAGTCGGGTGTGTTGTGAGTCAGTCGGGTGTGGCTAGAGTCAGTCGGGTGTGTTGTGAGTCAGTCGGGTGTTGTGGAGTCAGTGGTGTGTTGTGAGTCAGTCAGGTGTGTTGTGAGTCAGTCGGGTGTGTTGTGAGTCAGTCGGGTGTGTTGTGAGTCAGTCGGGTGTGTTGTGAGTCAGTCGGGGTTAGAGTCAGATTGCTGTACAAAGTCTTTAAGAATACGTCAATAAAACGCCTTTGTGATCTAAAGTTGATGACAAATTAAACTTGCGAAGCCTTACGGATCTGTTGTATGTGTGTGACAGACAGACAGACAGATAGACAGACAGACAGATTGATTGATTGATAGATAGATAGATAAATAGACAGACAGACAAACAGACGTATTCTCACATCACCAGATAGGAAGCAGTGTAAATCCCGTCTCACTCAGGTGGGCGGGCAGCTTGCACTTTTCCACACACACACACACACACACACACACACACACACACACACACACGATAGCTGTTATTTGTTGTTGTGTTCTGGCACATCAAGGACCCCCCTCACCCCCTTCCTACCTCCCACCCAACGCTCCCCAACCCCACAATAGACGGTAGTGATGCTCTATTGTTTCTTCCCTGCAACAATAACAACATCTGGTCACCTGGGGGTCGTCTCCTCCTCCTGTCTTGGCTGATGTGACACGCTGATGATCTCACTAACCAACCTAACCCCAGCTGTGGGGGGAGTCTGTCACCTTTATTATCCTTACGTCTGTTTTGTTCACTTCCGACGTGTACCTCCACTTCCCCGTTACATGTGGCCCTCCTCCTCCCCCAATATGGCCCCCTCCTCCTCTTCCCTCCAATATGGCCCTCCTCCTTCTTCCCTCCAATATGGCCCTCTCCACCCTTTATATAGCCTCCTCCTCCTTCTTCCCCTCCAATATGGCCTCCTCATCCATTTACCCCAGATTTGGCTTTCCTCCAGATGTGTGTCCTCCTCCCTCCTCGCAGTGGTGAGACAAGACAGTGTCAACCAAGCGTACTTTGTATTCCCTCCACCACTCTTTCCTCCCTCCTCACCTCCGTCACAACTCTCTCACCCACCCTCCTCCTTCCACCATTCCTGTACTTCCCCACCACTTCCCCACCTCCTCCACCACTTCTCACCTCCTCCACCACCTTCTGTTGTCCTGAGATAAACTATTAAACACAATATCCTAACCTAATCTAGGTGATTTCATGACCTGACTTACCTTCCGTTTATTTATTATAATATATCATAAACCTTTTCCCCCAGCATCAGGAAACAGTAATATTCGCCCAAAGATTTATTACCGATGTTAGAGTTTTCCGTAAGATTTATTCTCACACATAACTGTTCTCAGGCAGTGAAATATATCGTAAGATTTATTCGGGAATATTTGGATGCATCGTGACCCATGTGTGTGTGTGTGTGTGTGTGTGTGTGTGTGTGTGTGTGTGTGTGTGTGTGTGTGTGTTTTACTATTTCTGGTTTTATTGTTAACCTAACCTAACCAAAACTCTCTGTGTATGTTTTTATTCTGAATATTTCCATCGTGAGTTAAATATAATTTGGTCAACAGCTCCTGGTGGCTAGAGTTTTGTGTTTGTTATTTAATACGACAAACTGTTTTACCTGAGAGAGAGAGAGAGAGAGAGAGAGGACCTCGGGCTGCCCCAGTAGGTGAAAGACTCATCAAAATCCTCTTCTATTTCGGATTTAATCTTTTGTTGATGGAGACGTGTGCCTCAGGGCCTATCTCCCTCCACACCCTCCTGCCTTACCTTACCTTACCTTACCCTACCTCTCCACCTTACCTTACCCACCTTACCTTACCTTACTCCACCTTACCTTACCCACTCCCACTCCACCTTACCTTACCCTACCCTACTTTACCTTACCCCACCTTACCCCACCTGCCCACCCTCCCTCCATCCCTCCACTCCACCCCACCTTCCTTACTCCACCTTACTCCTACCTTATTCCTTACCTACCTTACCTTACCCCTCTTTAATCTTACCTTAACTTACCTTACCCTTACCTAATCTCTAACTTTACCATCTCACTCTTTCACCTTGCCTCACCTCACCCCACTCCACTTTTACCTTTACCTTTACCTACCTTTCACCCCACCTTTACTCCCACCTTTACCTTAATTCCCACCTTACCCAATTCCCACCTTTACCTTTACCCTTTTACCCACTCCCCACCTTTTAATTTACCTTTACCTTTACCATCTTTTATCTTACCTTACTCCCACCTTGCATCTTTACCCCACTCCATCTCATCCACTCCCCTACCTTTACCTTTACTCCACTCCACTCCACCTTTACCTTTACTCCATCTCATCTTACCCACTCCACTTTACCTTACCCTTTACTCCCCACCCATCTATACTCCATCTACCTTTAATCTCAATTCATCTACTCTACCTTACTCCACTCTACCCACTCCATTCCCTACCTCTCCCCATTTACCTTCAATCTAATCTTCATCCACTTTCACTCCACTCCCCACCCACCCCACCCATTCATCTTCACCTTACCATCTTACCCCACTCATCTTTACCATCTTTACCTTCATCTCACCTTTACCCCACCCATTCACCTGTCTCATTCATCTTTCATCCCATTCATCCCCACTCCACCTCATCCCCACTCCATCTCATCTTTAATCTCATCTTACTACCCTCCTTACCCCACCCACTAATCTAACTTCATTCACCCAACATCTCAATTCATCTTTATCCCATCCTTAATCTCATCTTTCCCAACCTTACCTTATCCACCTCTTCTTCAATCTTACCTTCACTTATCTTCATTACCTAAATCCCTGGCCCAATCAGAGAGGTTAGGTCAGTAATGAAGGATGGTGTAGGATTGTTAAGGATGACGTCCGCTGTGCACAGGTCAAGGTATCATGAATTGATAATCCTTGAGGATGTCCTTCGTGGGTCATCCTTGGAGAGTTACTGACTGGAGTGTGACCTTGAGTGTCTGTCTGTGTTTGTCGTCAAATATTGTCATCGCTGTGGGAATAAAGGTTTGGCTGGTGGTCGTTATTGTGAGGTAAACACACACACACACCAAGGGTTAACAATATCCTTTGATAACATTAAAAATATATATATTTCTATTGCAGGTATGATGTTGTTATTGTTAATATTATTGTTATTAGTATTATAGCAACAGTCCTCGTGTTATCATGTACTAAACACACTAAACATATCAGAAATTTTTTTAAATATAAGTTCGGGAAATTTTGTTAAGAAGCTCTAAAGTCTGGGGGAGAAATATGTGTCTTTACCGCGAGAGGAACGTGAGGGCGCCGTGGTTAGTGTCAGGTGGACGTGGTTAGTGTCGGGTGGACGTGGTTAGTGTCAGGTGGACGTGGTTAGTGTCGGGTGGACGTGGTTAGTGTCAGGTGGACGTGGTTAGTGTCGAGTGGACGTGGTTAGTGTCAGGTGGACGTGTGGTGTCAGGTGGACGTGGTTAGTGTCAGGTGATGGTTAGTGTCAGGTAGATGTATAGTGTGATGGGTTAGTGTCGGGTGGACGTGGTTAGTGTCGGGTGGTAGTGGTTAGTGTCAGGTAGATGTGGTTAGTGTCGGTGGAGGTGAGTGTCGGGTGGACGTGGTAGTGTCAGGTGGACGTGGTTAGTGTCAGGTAGATGTGGTTAGTGTTGGGGACGTGGTTAGTGTCAGGTGGACGGTTAGTGTCAGGTGGACGTGGTTTGGTTTTGGGTGGACGTGGTTAGTGTCAGGTGGATGTGGTTAGCGTCAGGTGGACGTGGTTAGTGTCGGGGGACGTGGTACAGGTGGACGTGGTTAGTGTCAGGTGGAGGCTAGTTTTGGGTGGACGTGGTTAGTGTCGGTGACGTGGTTAGTGTCAGGTGGACGTGGTTAGTGTCAGGTCGTGAGCAGTGTTTGGTTTAAATAATAATATGTAACGCATAAATAAAAATAAGGGGTCATTAAGAGTTCCAGCCAGGTAATTAAAGTCACCTGTTGGAGATAATGACGAAAATATTTAGAAATTGTCGGGATTATTTTCACAAATTATTTCCACTCATTAATTATATTCACTGTAATTATGTTCATTGAGTAATTAATTTTAGTTTTGATTTTCAAAGTAATTATTTTAACTAGGTAATTAATTTTAGTGTAATTATTATCACTAAAATTATGTTTCAAGTTTCTGTCCACCTAGCAGAACTTGGGGACCTGGGGTAATGGGTGCAGTTGGAGAGTTGTCCGGTTATTGTGGTTGAGAGAGAGAGTGATAATTATACTATACAGGGTGTGTCTCGTGTAAGGATTTCTCTCACTAACACAGGTGAGGAAGCCATCATCAATTACTGAAGGGTTACGGAGTGAGGCTGGGGAGGGTCACACCTAACTCTTTCATGCGTTTTGTTGTGTGCCTCCACGACCTGACCTGACCTGACCTAACATGACCTGACCTAAGACCTGACCTGACCTGACCTGACCTGGAACTAATGGCCCTCTAATTGATTTAAGATTTTTTTTAGATTGCCCACGAGGAGGCTAGTTTATTGGGCACCCCCTTACATCCTGTGCAAGGTGAAGCACAGAAGCGTTTACAGTGCGCCTCGGAGAGAAGCATGCGGAGTTCATGCTTGCCTTTATGACTCATGCATTAAGGGCGTAAAAGCCTGAAGGGTCATGGGTTTTGTCAGCAAGTTACTCATAAAGTGACAGAATGACGAGTGTGGGGGGAAAATTCGGTACAATTTATCTGTTTATGGCAAAGTGCAGGTCCCAGTGCCAGGCCTGTCACTAGGAGGAGGGATAACCGGTCAGGGAGGGGAGAGGTGTTGGTAACGGCTGGGGACCTGCAGGAGGAGGTCATAGGGTAAGTGAGGATGTAGTGTGAGAGTCTGGTTGACCACAAAGTTTACAAACAGTGCGGCCAGGCTCCAGGCCAATGTACTAGGCGTGGCGGGGTACAGTGGGGGTGGTAGATATGCCACACCATATCAGATATGGTGTGGTGGGACAGGTACAGTAGGGGTGGAGGGAGGCACATTGACAATATTGAGGGACGCACCTTTTAGTGTGACTATGATGGCGTGAACGGGCGCGGCTTGCGGTGGGTGGACGCCTCTATTGGTGACCTCACAGATTGCTCACGGGGGCATGCCTTATTGGCCCCGGGATGACCTATGACCCCCAGGAGGGACCTATGACCCCCAGGAGGGACCTATGACCTGCACAACATTCCTCCGGCTTCTACCTTCGTCCCTTACCACTTCCCCCAACTAACCAACATCTCAGAGAATTCTTGGATTAATTACGTCTCAATAGGAAACTGTGTGTGTGTGTGTGTGTGTGTGCGGCCTGTTGCACTCTGAACACTAATTTGTCAATGACATTTTTAACACACACACACACACACACACACACACACACACACACATTATCACCCATTCCAAAATGTCAACCTAACCCAACCACACTGTATAGGTCTTACCGCAGTAAAAGAGTTCATCATGTGCAAAGGGTTGAGAGAGAGAGAGAGAGAGAGAGAGAGAGGGTAACATAATCCCTCTCTGGCTCTCCTCTCACTCAAGGTCACCTCTCACTTACTCTCCCAAGGGGGCCTATGTGGCGTGCTGGGTTGAATAGTGTGGTAGAATAGTGTGTGGCGGTGTGGTAGGGTAGTGGTGTGGTTGTGTTGATAGGTGTAGGTGGGGTGTGGGTGTGGTAGGGTTGTGGTTGTGTGGGTGTGGTAGGGTTGTGGTTGTGGTGTGTGTGTGGGTGTGGTAGGTTGGGTGGAGGGCGGGTGGTGGTGTGGTAGGGTTGTGGTGGTGTGTGGTAGGGTGTGGTGGTGTGTGTGTTTTGGTGGGACTGAGGTAATGATAAAGGAAAGGAAGAATTTTCTCGTGACGTAACCAGTAAGTTACGTAGTCATAAGATAAAGTAAAGCCTGAGACATATTTTCTATCATTTACTTATCTAGTATATGACACACACACACACACACACACACACACACACACACACACACACACACACACACACACACACACAGTCTCGTTCAAGGTACTGTGTTTGACGTGTGTGTGTAGCTAAGTGTTAACTTTCCACGAACAACCCGGTACAGCTAATACAAAACCTGTAGTCTTATGAACCTGATGTATAACGCTGCTACAGTACACCCGGTTACAGTGATAAAGAATAATGCAAAATCATACAATAACCAGTGATTTAGACTCAAATACAGTGGATACAAAAACATACTATAAACAGTGGTATAAAGAACATCCTCAGACAAATACAGTGAAATACAAACTCCTACGTCATCAAAACTACAAAATAAAGAAGATTTACAGTGACTACAGAATCACCCCGACATCGTAGCGAGGTCCTATACACACACACTATGAGTCAAACTGTAGCCAAGAGGAGGAAAGGAATGGTTGATTTACTGACTCAGGTGGAGAGAATGAACAGAACTCAGAGCGTCAAGAACATCAGGAGGAAATGGTCGATGGTTGTGCATAGACGAGACGCTACTGACTATCTTACTGTAAAGGAAGGTGAGTGTGTGGCAGGGGGCTGGGGCGGCAGGGGGGTGTGAGTGTGGCGGGGGGTGTGAGTGTGTGGCAGGGGCGCTGGGGGCTGGGGGTGTGTGTGTGTGGCGGGGGGCTGGGGGCGGGGGTGTGAGTGTGTGGCCAGGGGGTGTGAGTGTGTGGCAGGGGTGCTGGGGTGTGGGTGTGTGGCAGGGGGGCAGGGGGTGTGAGGTGTGTGGCGGGGGCTGGGGGTGTGAGTGTGTGGGGGTGTGAGGTGTGTGGCGGGGGCTGGGGGTGTGAGTGTGTGTGGCAGGTGCTGGGGGTGTGAGTGTGTGGCAGGGGGGCTGGGGCAGGGGTGTGAGTGTGTGGCTGGGGGCAGGGGGGTGTGGTGTGTGGCAGGGGCGCTGGGGCAGGGGGGTGTGGTGTGTGGCGGGGCGCTGGGGGATGTGAGTGTGTGGCGGGGGGCTGGGGGCGGGGGTGTGAGTGTGTGGCAGGGGGCGGGGGGGTGTGAGTGTGTGGGGGTGTGAGTGTGTGGCTGGGGGTGTGAGTGTGTGGCGGGGGGCTGGGGGTGTGAGTGTGTGGGGGGGTGTGTTGTGTGTGGGGGTGTTGATTAAGTTATGTTAGGTTGAGATTTCTTCAACAATCTCTCTCTCTCTCTCTCCTCTCTCTCTCTCTCTCTCTCTTCTCTCTTTTTCCTCATACTGAAGCAACACCTTTAAGTCATTTCCGGGAGGAGGCGATAAAGATAAGTAAACCGATGATGATAAGGTGTCGGATCATCGATATTGTGGATGTGGTGTAGTTTAGTGTATGATGCAGATATACAGCTCTTTTAGTGTAATAATGGGTGGCACAGCTGGTGGGTGGCGGGCGGCAAGGGGTGATGGGTGGCCTCCTTATAGTGAATGGTAGAACAGCTGTGTGTGTGTGTGTGTGTGTGTGTGTGTGTGTGTGTGTGTGTGTGTGTGTACGTGGACCAGGCCGGTGTGGCGATGACCTCTCTCTCTCTCTCTCTCTCTCTCTCTCTCTCTCTCTCTCTCTCTCTCTCTCTCTCTCTCTCTCTCTTATCCATAAACAAATATCAGTACTAAAGGCATAAAGAAACATAACTCAAATCCAACATGGGAGATTCTCAACCTTATTTGTTTGTATTGTAAGGGTTATAACTGTGTGTGTTGGTGTAGGGAGATAGGATCATTGTGGGTGTGGAGCGATATGGTCATTATTTGTAGGAACATGGTTGGGGGGGTTACCGTGAGAGATAGTGTTGGGGAGGGGGGTTACCGTGAGGAGATAGTGTTGGGGGAGGTTACCGTGAGAGATAGTGTTGGGGAGGGTTACCGTGAGGAATAGTGTTGGGGAGGGGGTTACCGTAGAGATAGTGTTGGGGAGGTTACCGTGAGGGAGATAGTGTTGGGGGGGGGGTTACCGTGGAGGAGATAGTGTTGGGGGAGGGTACCGTGAGGAGATAGTGTTGGGGGAGGGGGTTACCGTGAGGAGATAGTGTTGGGGTTACTGAGGAGATATGTTGGGGGAGGGTTACCGTGAGGGAGATAGTGTTGGGGGAGGGGGTTACCGTGAGGGAGATAGTGTTGGGGGGGGGTTACCGTGGGGAGATAGTGTTGGGGGAGGGGGTTACCGTGAGGGAGATAGTGTTGGGGGAGGGGGTTACCGTGAGGAGATAGTGTTGGGGGAGGGGGGGTACCGTGAGGGAGAGATAGTGTTGGGGGAGGGGGTTACCGTGAGGGAGATAGTGTTGGGGGGGTTACCGTGAGAAATGGGGGAGGGGGGGTTACCGTGAGGGGAGATAGTGTTGGGGGTTACCGTGAGGAGATAGTTGTTGAGGAGGTGTTGGGGGAGGGGTACGGTGGGGAGATAGTGTTGGGGGAGGGTTACCGTGAGGGGATAGTGTTGGGGAGGGGGGGTTACCGTGAGGGAGATAGTGTGGGGGAGGGGGTACGTGAGGAGATAGTGTTGGGGAGGGGGTTACCGTGGGGAGATAGTGTTGGGGGAGGGGGTTACCGTGAGGAGATAGTGTTGGGGGGAGGGGTTACTGTAGGGGAAGAGGGGGTTACCGTGAGGAGATAGTGTTGGGGGAGGGGGTTACCGTGAGGGAGATAGTGTTGGGGGAGGGGGGGTTACCGTGAGGGGATAGGTGTTGGGGGAGGGGGTTACCGTGAGGGAGATAGTGTTGGGGAGGGGGGTTACCGTGAGGGAGATAGTGTTGGGGGGTTACCGTGAGGAGATAGTGTTGGGGGGTTCGTGAGGGGAGATAGTGTTGGGGGGTTACCGTGAGGGAGATAGTGTTGGGGGTGGGGGGCCGTAGGGAGATAGTGGTGGGGGGGAGGGGGGTTACCGTGAGGAGATAGTGTTGGGGGAGGGGTTACCAGCCACAAACACACACACACACACACACACACACACACACACACACACACACACACACACACACACACACACACACACACACACACACACACACACACACACACACACACACACACACACACACACACACACACACACACACACACACACACACACACACACACACACACACACACACACACACCCGGTGCCTGGACGAGTAATATGGTTCTCAGGTACCGACATTATTAAACCTCCAACACTCTATCTCTGCTATATTCTCATATCATATAATCATATCTTGCTATAATCTGCCATAATCAGAGTTTACTCGACGGTGGATTATAGTGAAAATAGTGCCAGGTGGAGTGCCAGGTGTGGGGTGCCAGGGTGGGTGCCAGGTGTGGGGTGGTGGTTGGTAACCAGAGTGCCTGCCCACGATACCCAAGTGGTCACGAGGAGAGAGATGGTTGTTAGTGTGGCGCCGTGATGGTGGTAGTAGTGATGGTGGTGATAGTGACAATGCTGGTGGTGGTGATAATAGTGATGGTGGTGATAGTGACAATACTGGTGGTGGTGATAAAGTGGATGGTGGTGATAGTGACAATACTGGTGATGGTGATAATAGTAATGGTGGTGAGAACAATACTGGTGGTGGTGATAGTGACAATACTGGTGGTGGTGATAATAGTGAACGTACAGTACTGGTGATGGTGAAAGTGACGAATGAGACAATAGAGTGAAGAATGACCATGTAATTGATAGTGTTGATAGTGATTATTATTATGATGATGATAATTTTGATAATGAAGAACTGTTGGAAAACTGATATAATGATAATGAGGAAACTGGGCTGATAATGAGAGTAATTAAAGATGATAATGAAGATGATAATGATACGAATGATATTGACAAAACGTGATGAAAGTAATGATAAGAAACTTGATAATGATATGGTTAGGTTAGGTGAGGTGTAATGCCCAATGACACTGCTAGGGAGAGGTGAGGCATGGAGAAGTGTGAGGGGGTGGAGGGAGGAGCTGTGGGGGGAGGGGTGGAGGGGAGGAGCTGGGGAGGGGGTGGGGAGGGAGGAGGTGTGAGGGTGGGAGGGTGGAGGAGGAGCTGTGAGGGGGGCGTGGAGGGAGGAGCTGTGAGGGGTGGGGGAGGGAGAGGTGTGAGGGGGGGGGGGGAGGGAGGAGTTGGAGGGGGGGGGTGGAAGGGGAGAAAGGTCTGAGAAGATGTAATAGGGAATGGGCTGAGAGGGTGGGGGTGAGGGGAGGAGGGAGGAGAGGGGGTGGGGTGAGGGGAGGAGGGAGAGAGAGGGGTGGGAGGGGAGGAGGAGAGAGAGGTGGGGAGGGGAGTAGGGGTGTATGGGCGAAGGGTGGGAGGGGAGGAGGGAGAGAGAGGGTGAGGGGTAGGTGAAGGGCGGGGTGGAGGGAGGAGGGAGAGAGGGTGGGTGGAGGGAGGAGGGTGGGTGAGGGGAGGAGGGAGAGAGAGGTGTGAGGGAGGGTGTAAGATAGAAGGCCAACCGTACAAGGTTCCCTGCAAGCCAATCTCAAACGGTCCATTACTCACCCCCGATCAACACAGCCAAGTCAATAGACCACCTCAGACCAGCATCCGTCAGTGGGGTCGAGGAATATGAAATAAGGCCTTACACCCATATTGGACAGTGTAGGATGTCTAGTGCCTGTGTCGACAGACAATAACCAACCCATGACACAACCCTAACACACTATTAGCTTAGTCAGCCCGCCCTCTACCTCCTAAATCTTCACTCTGAACTATAACTTCTTCCCCACTCTAATCTGTCACCCACACACACAGGAGGGGGCAAGTGGGGGGTGTGGGGTAAGAATGTTTACCTTGACCCAAAAACATATCAGTTCACACGTTAAGAGTTGCCAACTAGCCCCGCAGCCGTAGTGGAGGCGCAGTACGAGTGATAAGTAGATAGTATAGACGTAAAGTGTTGAAGTCATGGGAAAATAATAATAATAATAATACTATTTTTATTATGCGGGGGGACGCGACCTTGATATTATTCTCGTAGGCAGTATTAGTAAAGTAGTGTGTAGTAAGGTGATACACCACGATGACCTGTTTACCTTGTCCCTGTGGTAGTGTGTTGTGTCCTTCTTACTCCCAGCTGATGGACCTATTAGACACGCACTTATTACTGACACATGTGTACATTATACTAACACTGACTTACATACTGACACATGTGTACATTATACTAACACTGACTTACATACTGATACATGTGTACATTTATACTTAGACAGAGACACATCATAATAATAATAGTTTCCCCTCGTGTAAGAGGATGGCCGGCCCAAGGGCCACCTAGGGGTGAAGGTGTAGAAGCTGTCGCCAACACATCACTCACACCCTAAGTTAACGAGCTGCATGACCCAGTGTTTAAGGTGTAGAAGTTGTCGCCAACACATCACTCACACCCTAAGTTAACGAGCTGCATGACCCAGTGTTTAAGGTGTAGAAGTTGTCACCAACACATCACTCACACCCTAAGTTAACGAGCTGCATGACCCAGTGTCAAGGAACAGTCCGAGAAGACCGGACAACTGCCTAACCATTACCCCGGAACACGATCCGAAAGTCGATTAACATCCAGGTCCCCAATTACTGCTGGGTAGACAGAGGCAAATGGCGTGAAGAAACCTTGCCCACAGTTTCACCCTGGCGGGGAATCGAACCCTGGTCCGTTTGCGAGGCGAGGCGAGGATGCTGACCATTACACCACATCATATTGACATACAGTACACTCATGCTGATCTCTCTCTCTCCATGGCGGAACATAACACTAACATAAATTAGTTTGAAAACCACAAACCAGAAACTTGATTTGGCGTAAAATATTAGTTGGTACAACGTGAGAGCTTAAAACTTTACTCTTCAGCTTTATTAAACGCTTGAAGCTTAATCTGATTTATTTTTTTTGTTTTTTCTGGTTGAACTTTACTTTCGACTCAATGCTGTGATTTTAAAGTTTAATCTGTTTTTATTTGTTTAATGTGTGTGTGTGTGTGTGTGTGTGTGTGTGTGTGTGTGTGTGTGTAATAATAATAATAATAATAATAATTAACGGTTTATTGAAATAGCTCGGCAGCCAGAAGGCTGAAAATATACAGTTACATATTTGGGGAATGGGTTACGAATTACAAATAATATACAAGTAACATAAGTGACACAAATAAGACATATAATAACTAGATGGGGATCAGCTCAAACTACAGTTCATTTCAACATAGTGACAGTGTAGGGAGCAGTGTTTACCGGGAGTGAATACACTGATTTATTACAAGTTATTGATAATTTTTACAATGGTTGGGACTGGGCTGTTCTTATAGCGATCAGTTCGTGCACGTATGGGCTGGATGCGGGGGTGGTGTCGAACAGCAATTCTCGGACAAGGGATCTCAGGTGGTAGTAGGAGCCGGTGTGTGTGTGCGTGTGTGTGTGTGTGTGTGTGCGTGTGTGTGTGTGTTATAGAAATTATGCTAGGTAAACAGGATAGAGTAAGACAGGTGGAGTAAGACAGGTGGAGTAGAGAAGGTGGAGTAGAGAAGGTGGAGAAGAGGAGGTGGAGTAGAGAAGGTGGAGAAGAGGAGGTGGAGAAGAGGAGGTGGAGGACAGGTGGAGTAAGAGGAGGTGGAGTAAGACAGGTGGAGTAAGAGAAGGTGGAGTAGAGAAGGTGGAGTAAGACAGGTGGAGTAAGACAGGTGGAGTAGAGAAGGTGGAGAAGAGGAGGTGGAGTAAGACAGGTGGAGTAAGACAGGTGGAGTAGAGAAGGTGGAGTAAGAGGCGGAGTAAGACATTAGACTGACGGGCTCTGGACGGCCACTCAGGCGAATAAATAAACAGAGAGAAGGACTGACCCACCCTCACTATTGTTGACTGTGTGTGTGTGTGTGTGTGTGTGCGTGTGTGTGTGCGTGTGTGTGTGTGTGTATGTGTGTGAGTGATATATACGCAATATTATCTTATTTGTTTGCATGTATACTTGACTGACCACCCGACCATCTATTAACGCCCGTGTGTATGTATGTATGTATGTATGTATGTGTTGTAGGTGTTTCCTGTGTGGTTTTATCGAGATGTATGTATGTATGTATATTATGTAGGCAAATCAGTGCATATGTCAGGGTGAAATATCCCCCCCCCCCCCTGCACAGTTAAGCACAGGATGTATTGTTAAGCGGTGATGTCTGCTCAGGCGGGCGTTCAGTACATTATACCGTGGACACAGCGGGCAGGAAGTCTCTTGAATTTACAACGAGAGATTAAGTCCCCCGGGCGAGGCTGGGGTTGTGTACTGAGTGTGTTACAGCTGGTTGTGGTTATTATTATTATCATCATCATCATCAGCATCATTATTATTATTATTGTCATCATTTTCATCATCATTATTATATTTACCACCACCACCACCTCAGGAGTCTTAGGAATCTTCGGGCGGGTCCTAGAAATCCTCCGCGGGTCTTAGGAATCCTTGGGCAGGGCTTAGGAATCCTCAGGAGTCTTAGAAATCCTCCGCTGGTCTTGGGAATTAGCAGGAAAGAGCCTCTATGATCCCCTCTCTCTCTCTCTCTCTCTCTCTCTCTCTCTCTCTCTCTCTCTCATTGTTTCTAACTAAATGTTTGAATTTATTAATGAAAAGGTTAGGTTAGATTAGTTTAGTTAGGTTAGATTAGGTGAGGTTAGCATCAGGGAGTTTAATCATCAGGTGAAATAACCCGGTGTGTTTAATCTTCAGGTGATCATTATTGTTATTGCAAGAGTTGAAATATTAAAGAAATAACAACAGCGACCTTAGGTGTTACTTAGCACGATGGAAAGGTGTTACTTGTGATAAGGAACAGATAGGTGGTCACGTAACACAGATAAAAGGTGTTACGTGTTATTTTTTTACATTATTATGGTTACGTAACACGATGGAAAGGTGAACGTAATACAAGCAAAATGTGTTATCAATCAAAGGAGACCGATGATGGGCAACTTAACACGAGTGATTGGTGTTACGTCTGGATGATGATGGATAACTATCACCACGTTGGTACGGTGTTACGAACATTTGGTCATGTGATAGTGTGATAAGGCCTAAATGCTGTTAAGAGTATATGACATTGTAAGAGAAACACAACACAAGGAACTGGTGTTAAAGTGCTATGTATTAACACGGGAAAGATGGCTGACTTAGCACGAGTGAGCGGTGTTAGGATACGCCAGCAGGTGTTAGTGTGATAGTGGTGGAGAAAACCTAACACCAGGTGATAGTGGTGTTTTGAGCCTCATGTACCCAGGCAGTAAGACTCACTATGCCTTGCTACACCTTCTACCCTGGCTGGAGACCCGGGTTTAGGAAGGCCATTGACAGGTAAGACTCGGCTCCCAGGTGGTGTTAACGGCTCCCAGGTGGTGTTAACGGCTCCCAGGTGGTGTTAACGGCTCCCAGGTGGTGTTAACGGCTCCCAGGTGGTGTTAACGGCTCCCAGGTGGTGTTAAGTGGCTCCCAGGTGGTGTTAACGGCTCCCAGGTGATGTTAACGGCTCCCAGCTGGTGTTAACGGCTCCCAGCTGGTGTTAACGGCTCCCAGGTGGTGTTAAGTGGCTCCCAGCTGGTGTTGAGAGTGGCTCCCAGGTGGTGTGCGGCTCCCAGGTGATAACGGCTCCCAGCTGGTGTTAACGGCTCCCAGGTGGTGTTAAGTGGCTCCCAGCTGGTGTTAACGGCTCCCAGCTGGTGTTAGCAGCTCCCAGGTGATGTTAGTGGCTCCCAGGTGGTGTTAAGCGGCTCCCAGCTGGTGTTGGCGGCTCCCAGCTGGGTGTTAACAGCTCCCAGCTGGTGTTAGCAGCTCCCAGGTGATGTTAGTGGCTCCCAGCTGGTGTTAGTGGCTCCCAGGTGGTGTTAGAGTGGCTCCCAGGTGGTGTTGAGTGGCTCCCAGGTGGTGTTAAGTGGCTCCCAGGTGGTGTTAAGTGGCTCCCAGGTGGTGTTAACGGCTCCCAGGTGGTGTTGATGGCTCGGGTGTGGTGTTAACATCCCAGGTGATGTTAGTGGCTCCCAGCTGGTGTTGAGTGGCTCCCAGGTGGTGTTAAGTGGCTCCCAGGTGGTGTTAGGTGTGGCTCCCAGGTGGTGTTAGAGGTGGCTCCCAGGTGGTATTAAGTGGCTCCCAGGTGGTGTTAACGGCTCCCAGCTGGTGTTAACAGCTCCCAGCTGGTGGTAACTCTCCCAGCTGGTGTTAGTGGCTCCTCCCAGGTGGTGTTAAGTGGCTCCCAGGTGGTGTTAACGGCTCCCAGGTGGTGTTAACGGCTCCCAGGTGGTGTTAAGTGGCTCCCAGGTGGTGTTAACGGCTCCCAGGTGGTGTTAAGTGGCTCCCAGGTGGTGTTAACGGCTCCCAGGTGATGTTAACGGCTCCCAGCTGGTGTTAACGGCTCCCAGCTGGTGTTAACGGCTCCCAGGTGGTGTTAGCAGCTATCTGTGTGTTATAGGATGCCTGTGTCTACCTGGTGTAACTTTCTTGACGTTACGTGAGTTTAAATCAGGTGTTACCTGATGTTATTTGATGCTACCTGATGTTACTTTGTTACCCGGTGTTACCTGGTAATCGGGGGTTTAACGTGACATCGGTGAGGGTAGGAAGGGCGTGGCTATGACAAACACATTTACTCTCATTAACTTAACATTATTCCTTATATTATATGATGTCGCTTTTAACGGTGTATTAACTAACCCAGATTAAGCCTATACTAACCCGACCCGACCTCACCTGACCCGACCCAACCTCACCTAGCCTCACCTCAATAGTGTTAAGGTGGTTAGTCTTTTGGTGAAATGAACCGGGGTGGAGAGTCTTCATAATATAAACATACAGTACAAGCTTACACACACAGGGTTGTAGGTTACTTAGTGTGTACATGTGAGCGCAGCAGCGGCCGTGTACATAAACCAGATATATATGCTGGTGCGTAACCTGTCTGCCTGACAACACCCCCGAGAACCTTCCCCTGACAACACCCCCCGAGAACTCCCTGACAACACTTCATTCCCCGGAGAATCTTCCTGACAACACTCTAATTTCGAGAACCTTCCCTGACAACACTTCGAGAACCTTCCTGACAACACCCCCCACCCCCGAGAACCTTCCCTGACAACACCCCCACTCCCTCGAGAACCTTCGACAACACCCCCACTTCGAGAACCTTCTGACAACACCCCCTAATTCCCGAGAACCTTTCTGACAACACCCCCCCCCCACTCCCCTGAGAACCTTCCCCTGACAACACCCCCCCAATTCTCGAGAACCTTCCTCGACAACACTTCCCCACCCCGGAGAACCTTCCCCTGACAACACCCCCACCCCCTGAGAACCTTCTGACAACACACTCCTGCCGTCACCCCCCAATCTCTCTTCTCCCCCTCTTATATTCACATTTTCCTCTCTTCATGCTCTCCTTCTGTCTCTGCCACACTGGTTCCCAATTATTGTTAGAAAGAAGAAGAGGTAATTAATGATTCCATAGCATCTCTCTCTTTCTCAAACTAGATCGAGGAAGAAAGAGAATAAGGAGAATGGAAGGTAAGCAGAGAAAAGTAAAAACTAGGAAGGGAGAGAGAGAGAGAGAGGAGAGAGAGAGAGAGAGAGAGAGAGAGAGAGAGAGAGACCCTCCTGCCATCATTAATCTCTTTAGGTCTTCTTGGAATCATTAATTACACCTGTAACTAATGAAACCTTAATGAACTGTGGCCATCTTTTTCTCCGTCTGTGTGTCTCCATAAACCTAACCTAACCAAATCAAACTCCACTCCCCTAACCTAACCCCACCTGTACACCCCCTCACCATAAGCGGCTGTCCCTAGTCTGTACCACTTAAGATCTTCACCACGAGTTATTATTATCATCATCATCATCACTATGTACACACACTTACAGTATAAATCATGTTGTTTGCAGGGTATCGGAGTATCTTATGGGAGACATCGACAGTTCTTCAGCTATCCTTAACTGCTCTACCGCCTCCTCCAGGAACAAGGTCAGTTCTGTGGCTCACTGTTGGCTCTAGGTTATAGAGAGAGCAGTATGGAGGAGTCAGACCTGTGGCTCACTGTTGGCTCTAGGTTATAGAGAGAGCAGTATGGAGGAGTCAGACCTGTGGCTCACTGTTGGCTCTAGGTTATAGAGAGAGCAGTATGGAGGAGTCAGACCACACCTGGATTACGCAGTTCAGTTCTGGTCACCGTATTACAGAATGGATATAGAATCCTTGGAAAGAGTTCAGAGGAGAATGACAACACTAATCCCGGGCATTAGGAACCTTGAGTACAGAGACAGGTTAAAGCATCTTAATTTGCACTCCCTTGAGAGGCGTAGAGCGAGGGGCGACCTGATAGAGGTGTTTAAGTGGAAGGCAGGACTAAACAAAGGGGACATTACAAAGGTACTCAAACTATCCAACCAGGAGCGAACTCGTAACGCGAGATAGATAAACATTGGTTTATAAATAGAGTAGTGGTTACCAAACATCACTCTGGAACATAGAGGCTGGATGGATATATGAGTAATAGGAGTTGAGTGTATCGGCACCGATAGTTAATGTGAGGGTGTCGGTCACCTTATACACGTCATCATCGTCGTCAGCTTCTCCTCGTCACTGCTGTACAGTTACATATTTATATATATTTAACCAATATTTCACCTTCAAAATGTTTAAAATTTCATTTTTGTTTTTGTTGGTTTTGGGAGTGAGTGTAGTCTGGGCCCAGTCGGGGGGTTCAGTGGTGACCATTATGTCCAGGGAACCCGTCACGGTGGTCAAGTCCCTGGCTGAAACCACTGACCCCGGCGGTGAGGTGGTCAAGCCTCAGGCTGTGACCACTGACCCCGGCGGTGAGGTGGTCAAGCCGCAGGCTGTGACCACGGACCCCGGCGGTGAGGTGGTCAAGCCGCAAGCTGTGACCACGGACCCCGGCGGTGAGGTGGTCAAGCCACAGGCCTGTGGCGTGACCAACACCTCTGTGGAGCCTCCCAGGCACACTGTGACGTACACCACGGGGGAGGGGCCGGGCTGCCCCACCATAATTCAGACTGGTGGCGTCTCCCTGGCCACCTGTGGCAACGTGCAGCCTCAGGTCAACACCACTGCGAAAGTGGAGCCCCAGGTCACCACTCCGAAAGTGCAGCCCCAGGTCACCACTCCGAAAGTGGAGCCCCAGGTCACCACTCCGAAAGTGGAGCCCCAGGTCACCACTCCAACAGTGGGAGTTGAAACTAAGGTCATCATAGTGGAGCCAGCCATTCCCAAGATGCGTTCTCGCCGCCGCCGAGTAAAACGAAAACACGTGTGGCAGGTCGGGAAGCCCATGGACCCGCACGGTCCTGGATGGTGCCACATACAGCAGCTGGCTGACTGGCGGCGACGGCTGGTGGGCAAGTATAACAGCGGCAAGATGTAGTGGATGGCCTTACCCCCACCCTGACCAGTGTCTTTATTCTTTTTACATTATCTACAATATTATAAGAACCTTATGTATTATCAGAGTTCCTGAACAAAACTGTATTCCCAGGCTTGGCAATACACATGTCACAAAGTGATCCTCTCAACAATATTCTTGTATTGGTAATCAAAGCAGTAGCTGAGATACACATACGCAGGCAAACAGTTCACTGCACGAAACGTATCTCTCAAAGCTGTCAAAATTAGAACTAGCATGAATAAGTTAATGTTCAGCTGAATCTAATGTTCATAAGGTAAAATGCACAGAAATTCCCCTGTGCTCAGGGTACCAGGTTCGTGTCATGATAAGGATAATTATTGTTGCTAATGATTAGTGTTGTTCATTGAAACATGGTTTTATTATACTATAGTATATAATAAATGGCTGAAAAGAATATTTTCACTTAATCACACAGGGATGCTATGTAAACAGTGCAAACCAGTGTCACTGGGGGTGACTCAGCCGCCTGGCGCGCGACCATCAGTACAGTACTTTATAAACAAGTTAGGTGATCGTTAAGTATTGTTGCCAACCTGAGTGAAAAAAGCTTGACACTGATAATATTCTAGAGTATTATTGAGTCTTAATTACACTGATAATACTCTTAGAAGTAATTAATATTACCATAGATAATAATTGGTTTGAGTATTACTAAGGTCACCCTAATCCCAGTGCAAGAAAAAAGGACAATGCTGATTATTATTTTGATTTAATTCACCTGAGTAAAGCTGGGGTGTCTAATCTTCAGGTCAGATTAGGTTGCATGAAGTAAGCTGGGGTATAATCTTCATGTTAGGTAAGGGTACATGAAATAAGCTGGGGTATCTAATCTTCAGGTCATGTTAGGTAAGGGTACATGAAATAAGCTGGGGTATCTAATCTTCAGGTCAGGTTAGGTAAGGGTACATGAAATAAGCTGGGGTATCTAATCTTCAGGTCATGTTAGGTAAGGGTACATGAAATAAGCTGGGGTATCTAATCTTCAGGTCAGGTTAGGTAAGGGTACATGAAATAAGCTTGGGTATCTAATCTTCAGGTCATGTTAGGTAAGGGTACATGAAATAAGCTGGGGTATCTAATCTTCAGGTCAGGTTAGGTAAGGGTACATGAAATAAGCTGGGGTATCTAATCTTCAGGTCAGGTTAGGTAAGGGTACATGAAATAAGCTTGGGTATCTAATCTTCAGGTCAGGTTAGGTAAGGGTACATGAAATAAGCTGGGGTATCTAATCTTCAGGTCATGTTAGGTAAGGGTACATGAAATAAGCTGGGGTATCTAATCTTCAGGTCAGGTTAGGTAAGGGTACATGAAATAAGCTGGGGTATCTAATCTTCAGGTCAGGTTAGGTAAGGGTACATGAAATAAGCTGGGGTATCTAATCTTCAGGTCAGGTTAGGTAAGGGTACATGAAATAAGCTGGGGTATCTAATCTTCAGGTCAGGTTAGGTAAGGGTACATGAAATAAGCTGGGGTATCTAATCTTCAGGTCAGGTTAGGTAAGGGTACATGAAATAAGCTGGGGTATCTAATCTTCAGGTTACTCCAAAACAATACAATTCAAATTAAGTTAACTGGACGCTGATCATTACAATTCTTTGTGTACAGTCTTGTGAGAACTTGGTGAGCAGCGACGGAGAGAGCACCACCGGGGAGCGAGGCGGCATAGCTGGCGCTGAGGGAGGGTGTTTGGACCCCGGCCTGAAGGAACCAGAGGTACTCACACCCCAGCAGATTGATGAGTACCTTCACCGCCATGAGCAGGGTGAGGGAGAGTTCCTTTACACAGTACCTTACCATACTTAATGTGTGAGAGTGATAATAATTTATAATAATATGAATAATTAACGGTTTATTGAAAAAGTTCTGCAGCCCGAAGGCTGAAAATACTTTATACATTACAAAAAATGACTTATTACATACAAAGACATACTGTAGGGTAGTTGGGTCGTTTAACAAATGCTTTCATTACTGAAAAGGAGAAGGAACATGAATGGAACATACTGGTCATGGAGACACAATGTGGTGTCACTCTGCTAGGTGTTGTTGTGTTATCCGGTGTAAAGCCGACCCACAGGGTGGACTGATTAACACCTGGTCAGAAGACGGTGGTTGGTTCCCAGGGGTGCTTATCTCACTGGTGGGTCACGGCTCTCACTGGTACTGTCTCGTGTTGAACTCACTGGCTTAAACACTGGTCCCACTTCTTTCCGAAACAAAATTGTCACTTTTGACGGGATTATGTTGATATCCCGGTGGTGAGGATGGGTCCAGGAGAGGGACTTGAGTAATGGGCCGACATTGGTTGAGGGGCAGCAGGAGTGGGCACCTGAAAGGTCTTGACTCTCCGGTGGTCAAGGATGTGTGAGTGTTTATTATATATGTATGTAAGTGTTTGTTAATGTGTGTATGTGAACGTATTTTACTGTATGTCTATTGTGTCTGCTGTTATTGTGCCGCTGTGTGTACATGTCATGGGTTGCGCTGGGCCTCCCGCACAACCCATCCCAAATGTTTGTTTAGGTAGAGATAAGGTACCCGGCCAGCCGATAGGGGTCATTTCACGCCTCAAAACCACATTTTAGCCAGTGGGCTTTAGACCTTGGGTTAGAGAAGACCTCCTGCTCCGCGGATTTAGAACAGGGGCCATACAGTCCTACCAGTGCTACGAGTCTGTGTGTGCAAATCCCCGAGATTGTTGTTAAGTCCAGCGACAAGTTAACACATCCTGTAAAGGAAGTGATCAATGGTGAGGGCCTGTTGCTACAAGAGCACTCCAGGCCGGCCTAATAGATCTAACGATTAATTCTCCAGGTTGACAAACTCTCCCTTATAACTTACGGTACTGTGGCGTGAATGTGAGTGACTGATCTATTCATTCAAATTATAAGTCCAGTGTATGGAATTGTGCCAAATAAACGTAAGTGCAATCATCTGCCCGTATCTGTGATCCCTCTATTATTATTATTACCAAAGGTAATGACTGATTGGTTATGACAAAGTATAACCAATAACTTAGATGGATGCTGGAAATTTATGAATTCATTAAATCATCATTTATCAAGTACACAACGCATTGAATGCCGGAAGCAGAGTGAAATTCTTCGTAGTGATACACTATAATCTCCTGGGTGAGCAACCAGTGTGAAGGTATCTGAGTTCTACGGTAAGAAAACCACTTTCCTGCATTTAAAACGTAAGAGTACATAACTGAAGGATTAGTGTGTACGTTTCTATACCCTGTCAATATGTGTACGTTACTAATACGTCGCCGTGTGTACGTTACTAAAATAATGTGGGTTTACGTACAGGTGTGGAGTACGCGCTGCACCGTGCCAAGGTGTGGAGTAAGTACGCTAAGGACGTGATGACGTATATAGAGAAGCGCGCCCAGATGGACCTTGAGTACGCCAGGAACCTCACCAAGCTGGCGCACACAGTCAGACCTGCGCTCAAGGAGGAGGTCAGTAATGCTGCTCTGAGGGATAATAACAACTAGCACCACACACCTAACACCTGCACCACACACCTAACACCACACACCTAACACCACACACCTAACACCTGCAGCACACACCTAACACCTGCAGCACACACCTAACACCTGTCCCACACCTACAGCACACGCCTAACACCTGTCCCACACCTACAGCGCACACACTTAACACCTGCCCCACACACCTGCACCACACTTCCATCACCTGTCTATATTCAGTAACTGGGCGGGTCAGACCAATAAAGAGCTGTGGCAGATTCACCAGGAATTTTGGATGACAAAGCCGTAGAGTTCCTCACCCCCTCCCTCCCTCCCCCCGACCACAAAAACAAACATGATTTCAGTTTTATGGTCGTGGTAGAAATGACTGCTGACTTTTATAATGACCACGAAAGATCAATGGACAGAGCAGTCTAGGTAGTGTACTGTACCTTCCCCGGGGCTATGTAGTCCCTCTCCCCTCCGTCACTCCCCAACTCCCCTCCCTCATTCTCCCCCTCCCTACTGTAGTCCTGTAGAAAGGTTTGCCTCATAAAAAACATCTTTGGCCTAACAATGTTCTCCTCTTTATCACCGAGTCCCTTCCCTCCCTCCCCAAATGTTGATGGGGGGTGTATTTCATAAGGAGGGTTGATGGGGGGGATGATAGATGGGGGGTGATAGATGGGGGTGATAGATGGGGAGAGGGTTGATGGGGAGAGGGATAATGTGGTTTACTGGGGATTGGTGATTTGGCAGTGGATTGACGGGGTTAACAGTGGGTTGTGGGCGTCTACTACCAGTTGGCGGGGTTGTGGAGTGGGTGTTGTGGTGGGTCATCTGAGTGTTGTTACTGAACCAGCGAAGCACATGAGAAATTGTTTGGGCTTCAGGAGTCCTTGGGGTCCCCTCTCACATGCCTCTCTCTCTCTCTCTCTCTCTCTCTCTCTCAGGAGATACTAATCCAGTGGTTCTGGCCTTGGATACCATCACGAAAACAGTGGAGTGTATTGTCTCTGAACCACATATTGCGTTTGAGCTTGACTCCGTAATTGGTGTTACTTATTTTGTTTCATAATTCATGTGGTCGCTGCTTTACGTGGGTGAAATATTTGTACACTTCCTTTATTTATTATTTCCGTATTTATTGGAGCCATTGTTGTTCATACTCATTCTTTACTTATAAAATCCTACCATTTTTAGTGCTAAATTGGTATGACTCACTATTCTTCTCATTCTTCCAAGTTGGGCAGTGCTTGTCAAAGGAGGCGTGTTCTTGCTTACAGGAAGTACACTTCAGGTTGGTAGCTTGAGTGTGAATGTTTACCTGTGTGCATGTTTGTGTATGACTGTATGTGTGCTTTATGTGTGAGTGCATGGGCGTGTTATGTATGTGAATGTGTGTGTGTGTTTGCCATTCTAACTCTTGTTCTATTTATCTGTCCTTCTTTATCATTCTTTAGTTCTGGGAGAAAAATGAAGGAGGCCACGAGGATGTTGAAAATTCCTCAAGGGGGGAATGGAGTGAAAAAGGTTGAGAACCACTGTACTAATCCCTCTTGGTTAGTTTAGGGAGGGTAGGTCAGGTCAGGATAGAGTAGATTAGGTTAGGGAAGATTATATAGATTAGGTTAGCATTAGAGTACCTAATCATCAGGTCAAATAAGCTGGGGTGCATAATCTTCATGTGATCACAAGTACCACCTGCTAACTGTTGTTGTGTTTCAGAGCTTCCTGCCCTTCCAGTCTATATACTGCACGGCGCTGGACCAAGACATAGAGAACACCTCCCAGCTGAGTCAGACCTGTATCCTCCTCCAGACCCACAAGTTTATTGAGGTAAGACTCATGTACAAGTCCCTCTCTTCCTCCTGTATAAGTCCCTCTCTTCCTCCTGTACAAGTCCCTCTCTTCCTCCTGTATAAGTCCCTCTCTTCCTCCTGTACAAGTCCCTCTCTTCCTCCTGTACAAGTCCCTCTCTTCCTCCTGTACAAGTCCCTCTCTTTCTCCTGTACAAGTCCCTCTCTTCCTCCTGTACAAGTCCCTCTCTTCCTCCTGTATAAGTCCCTCTCTTCCTCCTGTACAAGTCCCTCTCTTTCTCCTGTACAAGTCCCTCTCTTCCTCCTGTATAAGTCCCTCTCGGCATGGTGGGCGGATGAGGGCCTGGGGCTCTAGCTCTTTGAGGCAATGTAATGTTGGAACTCAAAGAGAGAGACAACATGTGTGTGTGTGTGTTTGTATTTTGTGCGTACGTGTGTGTGTATTTTGTGTGTGTACAGTCGCTATTCGGCACCCGTGTCATATTTTATAACGCTGTAAGGGTGCCCAATAATTTTTAAGTGGGTGTACAGGTATGTATCGTGCATGTATATGTGTGTGTGTGTGTGTGTACAGGTAACCCTTACAGCGTTATAAAATATGACACTGGTGCCGAATAATTTTTTAGTGAGTGTACATAGAACACGTATTGCCCTCATAAATTGCATCAAACAAATTTTGCAACACTATCTCATGATACATCAACAATATTTTATGTCTCGACGGAACCATAAATTTCTGGCAACAATAAATCGTGTTGCCAATTCGACACAAAGATTACATTTTGCGAAACAGGAAAATGCTAGAGGCAAGTGTGTGGCTGTTTACCAGTGAGGTGTTTTCCCTTAGGGGTGTGGCGTACGTGATAAAGAGGGGGTGAGAGACAAGGAAGAGATGGGCAGAGAATAGAGGGTAGGATGAGGAAGAAAGCGTGGAATGGGGGAGAAGGGGGAGGAAAGTGGTGGTGGTGGTGGTGATGGAGGGAGTAGTAGTGGTGATGGAGACATTATATACACACACACACACACACATATATATATATATATATATATATATATATATATATATATATATATATATATATGTGTGTGTGTGTGTGTGTATATATATTAATTATATTATATTATAGTTTCGGGGATCTAGCCATTGTTAGTTGTATTTTAATCATTATGAAAGGTGCACTGCCTCTTGTGTAAACGGGTCTCGGTGGACGCTATATCTGAAACGTGTAACTATATCTTATTTCATCAATTGTGTAGCTCATGTTTTAGTAACAATTTGCTCACCAGTGTTGAAAGTGATTGTTGGGTGATATTATGTGAACGGATGGAGGAGCCATAATATGGAATTAGGCAGATAAACATTAAATTAGTTGGCGTCACAGGATCATGCTGTTTACAGTAGTTCGATCAGGCCAAGCGTATCAGTCAGTTGTCTCTTCCTTTCCTCATTCCATTGATTTTTGATGCGATTATCTATATTAATATTAGTTTGGAAAAGTTGTCGAAAAACATTTTGATATTTGTCGATACTAAAAGTTATAAAGGAAAACCCTGTGTGTGTTGATGGCTGATGCAATACTTCACACGAATGGTTTTGGTCCACCACCTAAGACTATATAGATAGTTAGACCACCTACGTGATACGGGTGGTCCCCATTAGAGGTTCACGGCGCCATAAGCTCGTTGAACAGGCTTTGTGTGAAATATAACAAAGTCTAGGGCTGCTTTTAGTATCCTGGTGGTCCAGCGGTTAGCGTTCCCCGGTCACAGTCATAGGCTTGTGGGCCGTGGCTTGGAATCCTGGCGGGTTGAGGTGTTGATTGTATGTAGAAGTCCGCGTGCTTTATTGGGCTAATGAAATATACATATATATATATATATATATATATATATATATATATATATATATATATATATATATATATATATATATATATATATATATATATATATATATATATATATATATATATATATATATCTATCTATCTATACATACAAATGAGAAACTTGTTCTTGGTTTTGGTAGGAAGTTTTCTATCACTCAACGGTGCGTTAATCCACTTACTATTGCTAAAGGTATAATCAACCTGGAAAAGAACAAATCGTTAGATGTTACAAAGGAAGATATTTCCAGAGCTAAAGGCTGTATACATAGTGTATTACATAAGAAATTTGTTTCAAACATTCCAAAAAGATTTGAAACAGCCTTGTTAAACTTGAAAAGAAATAAGAATATCCATATTACCAAGGCTGATAAGTCTAATGCTATTGTAATTTTGGATAAAAGTGACTACAATGATAAGATGAATTCATAACTAAGTGATGAAAGCAATTATTGTGAGCTTACGAAAGATCCCCTGGAAAATATTAATAAGTTATCTAATTCCAAAATGAAGATGTTATTGAAAAAGACCCCGATCTCACCAAACAGCTCTCTCAAATCAATCCCACTTTACCTTATATGTATGGATTGATCAAAACACACAAGCTTAATAATCCATTACGTCCTATCGTGAGTTCTGTGGGTTCTGTTACTTACAAATTATCCAAGTGGCTGGTAAAGATGATATCCCCTCTTACAGGCCAAATATCTAATTCACATATACACAATAGCAGTGATTTAATTGATAAACTCAAGAAACACAATGAACCTTGCGAATTAATAAGTTTTGATGTAAATTCACTTTTCACTAGAGTACCTGTGAAAGACCTACTTTCATTTCTTAAAGATAAATTACAACTGTTAGATTTAACTATTGAACATGATACTTTTCTCAAATTGATAGAGTTATGCATAACTGACAATGTGTTTAGAGCAAATGGAAAGTTTTACAAGCAAATATTTGGCATGAGCATGGGTAATTGTCTTTCTGCTCCTCTAGCCTGTATTTATATGGAGTTTTTTGAGGCTAGATTACTACACAATATAGTGGACTTTATTCCTCCATGGTATAGATATGTAGATAATGTTCTTTGTCTTTGGCCTAGAAACAGTGACCCATTGGAATTTTTAGACAAGCTTAATGATATTGTCCCAAGTATCACATTCAAAATTAAAAGAGAAATAAATGAATCCCTTCCATTCCTTGATATGCTTATAATGAGAAATGGCCAAAACTACAAATTTAAGGTATACAGAAAGCCCACACAGGTAGACAGTTTCATACACTTTTTATCTAATCACCTGGAGTCTACCAAAATGTCAGTTTTTACTGCAATGTTTTAAGATGTCTGCGTATTTGTGACGCTGAATTTATTGATGATGAATTGAAACACATTCGTTCCATTGCACAAAAACTTGGGTACCCTTCTGTGTTTGTTGATCGTTGTTTTAAAAGGGCTACAAAATCCTTTCATTCCTCGCAAACCAGGCAAATTCCTACACTTAAGAATATTTTGACTCTGCCCTATCGTAATGAATTTGTCCCGTTAGTTCGGTCCCTCAAACTACTAAATATTAATGTTGTTTTCAAGTATGACTCAACCATTACCAATATGTTAATAAAAAATGTAAATGGAAGTGTTTATTGTATTCCATGTAGCAAATGTAATGGTTATTATGTAGGACAGACAGGAAAAACATTGCAGCTCAGAATCAGATAACATAAGTACAGTGGTCCCTCGGTTAACGAGCACAATCCGTTCCAGCAGGTTGCTCGTTAACCGAAACCATTGTTTCAATGGGTTTTTGGGTAATTGGTTCCACCTCACCGAAAATTGCCTAAAGTCAACAAAAAAGGTAGTAAAGTACACTTACTTTGAGGTGTGTATGTAGAAGGCTCCTGGATGATGTTGATGATGATGATGGAAGTTAGAATGGGGGTGGAGGAAAAGGGAGAAGAGAAGGCATTGGGGTGGAATAGAAGTCACCCCATGGTGCCATTTCACCCATAAAATTTTAGTTCACTTAGTGTAATTCAAGATTATTTTCTTTAAATCAATACTGTACTGCATTCTATATTGTCAATATGTAAAATAAATTTCAAAATGACCAATAATTTGACTGGAAACACAGAAAAAAGCATTTATATTGAAGAAAGTCTGAAGCAAGATGTTACCTCCACTGAAAAGACACAGAGACTAACGCCTGTATGGTGTGTTGACAGGCTGTTTGGCATGCTAAAAACTAGTTTTCCTGGACAGTACTTAAATTATGTTAAATAATTGTTAAAATGACTAAAAATTTTAAAATATGACTTAAAATTATTGAATAGTACAAACTTCTTGATATTTACTAAAATAGTGAGGAATTTAAGCCCTAGAACCGATTACTGTATTGGCGGACTAATATGACAGCTAGTGTGCAAGCGAAAACATGTTGAGGGGCGCTCGTAAGGAATTCATTAATCGGGGGATTGCTCGTTAACCGAAGTTGGGTATTTTATGGAAGGTAATTCGTTAACCGAGGGGCTCGTTAACTGAGGGATCACTGTATACCTAAGGCTGGCTCTGGTCTGTACACCTATTAAGTTTAGTTGTTTACAAGCTGGTGTTACTTCAGACCCTGGTTACTTGACTTAATGAATAGTTCCTTGGATGCATGTTCACAAAGTCATTGTATGGAAATGTCATCTTCAACTGTCAGCTGGTGGTAGCAAAGGATTATCTACGACTCTACATGATTCTGGGCTGTTAACCAAAGCTGTTATTTCAGAACGTGAGTGATTAATGGGTCTTGGTGGCCACTTCTCTGTCTCTTCCATCTGTCTCACATCCTCTTTACAGTCTCACCTGTGTCTCACATATGTCTCACCTACAGCCCTTGACAACAAGGAGAAATGAACACGAGAGATCACGGAAAGTCATCAAGGAGTCTTGGCATAAAGAACTGAAGAGGGTCACTGAGGCCGTGTCCAACCTTAAGAAATCCAAAGTTACTTACGTCCAGCGTCACCAGGTGGGCCTCTGTCTCTCTCAAATAAAGAAACTTGGAGAATTAATTACAATTTATTTTTGCATTTGATATTAGTAATTTAGAAAGACAAACAGGATCAAACTTGGTAAGTGACAACACGGCTGTTACAGTACCCCCACACCTGTACTGTACATCAAAGCCCTGCACACTTTAAACATCTAATACTGTAGGTAATATTGGTTAAAATACTCGAAAAATATAAATTTCCGACAAGTGTCATCGAAGAAAAGTGTTTTAAAATTGTTTAAACTTCATGATAGATATGTTAAAAACAGCCAGTAGTTGTGGGGCAATTGAAAGCAATATTACCAATTTGTATTACTTTAGGTTAGGTGATAATTAGGTTCAATCGGGGAGGTTAGGTTAGATTAGGTAAGGTGAAGGTCAAATGGTCAGATTAGGTGAGTATCTCTCCCTACAGCCAGGGGATTGTAGGGTCAGGGTGGGTGGCAAGTATTTTTACTTCCGTCAGTTGAGGAAATGAGAGACCTGGGGAACCACAGCCAAATATTTATTGTGGCAGAATGAGGAAGAGGGTCAACACCACTGTGAGGGGTCAGTTATTGCTGCCTGGACCACTTGTCAGATGCGTCCCAATCCTAACACGCTTTATTATATCCGGTCCCAATTTACCTAATATAACCTAACCCAACAGGCCCTTATATAACCTGACCTAACCTAATCTAAGCTAACAGGCCCCAATTTATCCCAACCCAACCAACCTTTATGTAACTTAACCCAACCAAACCTTAGGTGACCTAACCAAACTTAAACCTACCCTAACCTATTATCTGTACCTAACCTAAATGAATTTAGAGATTTTTTTTACCTGGTGTCCGTCCAGTCATCTCCCACCGTGCGAGTTTTGTACGAAAGTGCCAGAAAATAATCAGCCTTCGAACGCTCTGGGAAACTTTTTAACAGTTGGCAAGGTTGTAGAGAACTGATCCTGAGTTACCACGTGTCTTCTGTTTGTTCATTAATCATTTTGGAGGTTAACTATTATATACAATACTTCATGTTACGTATAGAGAGACTTGGTACGTCTTGTCTTAGGTGAATCGTGTTATCCAGTCAGGCATATCAGCTGTCCTTACGTGGTTGAGGGGAATACAGTAAAACCTCGATTAACCGACTTTCGGATTAACCGTCAATCCCGAACTCCTAAAAAAAATTTTGTTTTGTTTTTTGTTTTACGGGGATTAGCCCACCCGGGCACAGGTCACTGACCCACATTGAGGCCTGGGGGGTGATAATGTAATAATATTAATAATGATAATGATAATAATAGTAATAAAGAACCATAAATAAATGCAAAAATGAAAACAAAATCAAGAGTGAGAAACAATATATGTATGTTGTGTTGTCAATAGTAAGAGAAGCAATTGAGACCCTGCAATTGTGTGTAAATGAGGTAGAAAGTCAGATCAGCAACCTGGGACTTGGTCACAATTTTTGTGATGACATAATTATGTTCTTTGACTTTTCCATTTTTATTTTTTTATTCACGGTTTCTGTGCTGGTTCATATTTATTTACTAAAGTGGTTAATGTTTTAAAGCAAATTCTATTGAAATATGAATGGCAAATGAAAAAAATGAATAGAGGGAATTAAATGAGGTAGGTTAGGGAAAGTTACTTTGTAAATGTATGTTTTATGTCCGTAGACTTTATGCATTAACCGATCTTTCGGATTATCCGTCGGCCCCTTCCCCCCTATGTGGTCGGTTAATCGAGGTTTTACTGTATTTTATTATGTTTAGCCAGCTTTAAGTAATCATCGTGTAAAACTGGGAGGATAGTTGGTCCGAGTTCTATCACCAGGACCTAGTGTGGCCCTCCTAATTGGGCCAGTTGACAATTATTACATAGGGAAGTGGTAGTGTCTCTCTTTTCTTCTTCTTCTCATATATATGTTATTCCCTAATTCATCATAGGCCCAACAGTGAGTCGGTGATGATAATATTGGTTAGGTTAATGATAATATTGTTGATGATAATACTCTTTATCTCCCTGCAGGAGTTGATGAAGATGAGGGAACTATTATCAAGAGCAGAATACACAGAAGGACTGGAAAAACTAGAAAGAAAGCGGGATGAGGCCTACCAAAAGGTGGGTAACCCATGTATTTTTTCATTAATATAAACTGTAGGTTAGGTATTATAACAAGCTGAAATGTTTCATGTAAATAAAATAATGCAACTGTTTCTTGTGCCAAGTTATTTTCTGGTAGTATGACCAAAAAAAAAAATCTGTTGAATTGGAATGTAATTTATTTTGAACCGAGGTTATTGTAAGTCACGAGAAGATCTGTTTTGTTGATATTCCACTACTGCGAAGCCCTGCCCTCTTTAAACAAGTAATCTTGGTGATGATTTTATCGGTTAAAATGCTAGAAAAATATAAATTTCCGATGGAAATGCTATAGACGGAAAGTCGAGAATTGTCTCGACTATCAATTCTAAAACTTAAAATCCAAAAATTCACTGATGACTGAGACTATAATTTTACCAAACATTTTATTATTTTTCGATTTATTAAACCTTTGTTGATTATGTATTTTATTATTGTTAGTATTTAAGTTTATTATTTAGTATTTTGTTTATATCAAAATTAATCTTTTGTCCTTATTCTTAGTTGATAATGTGATATAGTTTACCCAAGACACATGTGTTACAGGCGAAGGAGGCAGAGACCTGGTACAAGACGTGTGTCGCCGATGCTAATGAGCGCCACGCCTCCCTCCTCAAGGTCAAGCGTGAGGTGCTTGTACAGGCGCGCGAGCTCATCCTTCAGTGTGACCAAACCATGAAGGCAGTTACTGTCGGCTACTTCCAGCTCCAACACACCGTGGCCGCCCCGGCCCCTGTACAGGTGAGTGGTGTTGGGGTTAATGGTGTGTGGTTAGTGGTGCAGGGGAGGTGGTGTATAGTTAGTGGTGCTGGGGAGGTGGTGTATAGTTAGTGGTGCTGGGGAGGTGGTGTATAGTTAGTGGTGCTGGGGAGGTGGTGTATAGTTAGTGGTGCAGGAGAAGTGGTGATAGTTAGTGGTGCTGGGAGGTGGTGTATAGTTAGTGGTGCTGGGGAGGTGGTGTATAGTTAGTGGTGCAGGGGAGGTGGTGTATAGTTAGTGGTGCTGGGGAGGTGGTGTATAGTTAGTGGTGCTGGGGAGGTGGTGTATAGTTAGTGGTGCAGGAGAAGTGGTGATAGAGAGATGATGTTAGTGGTTCCTGCAAAAGAGGGGTGTGGATAGTGGCATAGACATTATACTGTAGGGTTTAAGTCATTGTTCTCTTGGGAATAAATACTGGAGGTGAAATATCTTACTCAGTGAGCTGATTCATCTCACCCAAGGGACTAATTCAAGTTGAATTGTAAATATTATAACAGCTGAGAAATGTAATCTAATGGAACTCTTATTGTTATGGCTTCAACATCTGGAATATAAAAGTTGTAAATAATTCCTTCCCGGGGCTGCTGAAGTACATCCTGTATCTCGCTCACTGACATTAAACTTTTCCGGATGTCTGTCTGCCCGGCCGTCTATCCTCTCAATCTGTATCTATCGTCTGTGTCTATCTTAATCTCTTATTTTTATCTATATCTATCTCTTATCTTTATCTATATTTGTATCTTATCTATATACAGGGTGTCCCATAAGTTTCCATACAACGTATCACCAACGCCATTACAAGCATAACTCCAGCTGTACTTGAACGTGTTCTTCAGGAGTGGAGGACACACATTGAAGAGTGTATTCAACAGAATGGTAGTCATGTACTGTAGAGCATATTATATAAATATAAATGGATTTTCATATAAAATTTATTTTTCCTATGTATGGAAATTTATGGGACACCCTGTATATCTATCTAACTCATATCTTTATCTGTATCTATCTATCTATATCAATCAATCAATCTGGTCGGTGTAAGCCGGCTGGACTGCGAGCACCAGACACTCGCAGTTACTCGTTCCCTGTAGCCGCCCTAACAGGTATTTGGTCCGTGAAAATGACCGTTATTGAGAATTTATTACAGAGAAAGAGCCGTATCGTCCGTGTCTGTCACATGTTTATGATAATTGGCCGCCTGGAAACAGTGATCAGGTGGGCGTAATAATTGATAGGTGGGAGTGTTGCCAGCATGGATGTTGTACACTAATGGATGCAATAATTAGTTCTCGATTATGTTGCTGGTCCCAGATTTCCTGCATAAGTGTGTGGGGGTTAATTGGGGTCTGGTAGGGTAGAGGAAATCATACATTCTATTCACTCACATATGAAAGGAAAAGGTAGGAAAGGCAATTTTTATCTTTCCCCTTCTTTAATCAGACCAAAAATTCCATTTTCTGGAAAGGTTACAAGAAAGAACTAAAGGTGTTAAAAAGGGTGTTTGGTGTTTGTTTTTTCTTTTGTGTATCGGAGGAAAGTTATTTTTTGTTTGCGTGTGGAAGACCTCGGGTGAGGAGAAGCAGAGAAAGCCAAGTTACTTTATATGCATCAGAAATGGATGGGATAAGGGGATGGGGGAAGTGTTTTGGCCAGGAATAGGGGGGAAGGGGAAGAGTGAGGCAGTAGCTTTGGGGGAAGGATATAAAGAGGTTTTTCTGTACAGCAAAAGAAAGTTACCATTTTATGTCTGTGGAAGTGTTTGGATGATGAAAGGTTGGTAACTGTATATACAGTACGTCTATAAAAGAATAGTTTTTATACTCGTATGGCAGTGGCTTAGGAGAGGGGGGATAGGGTAGATGGAGGAGAGAAACTGAGAGAGGGAATAAAGAGAAGCGAAAGAGAGAAGCAGGAAGCTGTTCTATTCATCCGTATTACAAAAGTCATTCCCTGCTTTTGTGTGGATGTGTTTGGCTGCGGGTGAAATGACAAATCTTTCTCGACATCAAAGAGCAAAAATAGAAATCGTTCTTGCCACCTTGGAATTATTGACCATAACTTGAAAAAAATAAGTTTATAGTTGGGTTCTGTTTCCAAGAAGGTGTTGGGGTTTTGCTTTTAATTATATCTGGTTTATAGTGAGTTATTCTTTATTTAATTACGGTTTATATAAAAAAAGAAAAAGCTGCTCTCTCATGTTTAACCACCGTAGTGTAATATGTAATGCTCTCTCCTTTCCTCTCAAACTTCCCCTCTCCCACATCTTGCCCCTCCATCTCATGCTCTTCACCTTCTCACCCTCACTCTCCACTCCACTCCTCTACTCTCACCATTTCTCCCTTATATATTATACACAGACATTGTTTGACACCCCCCTAACCCCCGCCCCATCCCCACATCTCTCCATATTTCTAACACTCCACCAACTTGTCTCCCCACACATTCCCTCATGTTTCTAACACCCCCACCATTATCATCTCCACACTCACACTCTTCTCCCCACAGCTTCAGACACTCTGTGAGAGCTCAAGGCTATATGAGCCGGGGTCTCAATATATGGAATTTGTGAAGCGACTCGGTCCTTCGCTCGGTCAGGAGCAACCGGAGACGCCCTTCACCTTCCAGCCGTACACACCGGGCACCCAGGACCCACCCAACCATGACCCTACCGCTAATGGCTCCATGACCTCCACCGATGACCTCCAAGGTGGGTTGATCTAGGATAATAGATCTGGTGTTTTGATAATGTTACCAAGTACTGTTACTCTTGCCACGATGGTTTGATTCATTTACATAATGAGGTTTAAAAGAATTGGTTAATTTATTGAGGATGATGGCCGACATTTTCGTCTTCAGAGGATTAAATTATCATCCTTAAGGGTTAAACTATCCTCCTCAAAGGGTTAAAAACAAAACCCAACCTCTTCCATCAAAAGATCTGTTAAGACCACTCCTCTCCCTATGTTCAAAGACCTAAGCCTCTTGACCTCACCACTTCACCCCCAAGACTCGGCAGTCTTCGCCCTGTGATGTTTCATTACAAAACGTACATTTCTCTGATGCAAGTTCAACTCTGATCCGAGAGAGATTTTTTCTGCGTATATTGGGTAACTTGTTTCAATTTTCCTATACAGGAGTACTCACTTTTGTCTATAAACTTGTGAGCTATTTTGTATTTTATTTTATATCTTTATTATAGGTTATATGTGATGTATTTCAGTGTTATTTCAATGGGTCAGATGAGAGTGAAATGTTGATATGGTATTTTATTGGTAAGGTAATGAGGATGTTTATAGTGTGACTGGGCTTGTGTCTGTGTGGGCTGTGTCTTGTAAGTCAACATATCTTCCTCCACTCAGCGTTTGCATCACCTGTTGTTTTTTATTCCCATGGTCACACACAAACATGCGACAAAAGATGATAGAATGCCTTAAGAACAATTAAATTTTATATTTAGGAGATGAGTTTTGGGGTTGATTATGTCAATTTACTTTCAATAAAATTTGTAGTTTCTTGGGACCCTTTGAATTATTTTAGTTTAATCCCTTTGTTAAGAGGACATTACTTGTGATATTGAATTGGTTAATGTCTGACGACGTTATTCAGTTCAGAGGGCGACCTGTACGTAAGGCTGGACCTGATACTGGAGAACGAGTCATAATATTTATAATGATATTGCCTTCATTTGTCTAACTAATGAATTATTCTCTCTTCCTCCTCTTATTCAACCTTGGCTGCTTGCATCCATTCCTTCCATCCATCGTGGCTGTACCTGCAACTCTATCCATCTGTCCGTGAATTCCTCCCACCCATCTGTCCGGGGATGTTTGGGCATCAGTGGGTGGGGTTGGTGGCCACGGGGGCAGTGATACGGACAGTGTGGGTTCGTCACATTCGGCCAAGAGTGTGGACGCCTCGCCCACGGCCTCGCCTCTCGCCCCAGCTCGACGCACTCACACCATCTCTTCCGGGGATGAGTTGGAGACTGACCCTGACACTGGTGAGTATTAGGGAATGTGATGGAGAGTGAGTTAGTGTGAGGGAGAGTCAGTGTGAGGTAAGGTAGTGTGAAGGAGGGTGAGGTATTAAGGGAGTGGGGAGGTAGGTGGAGGGAGGAAAGAAATTAATTACCACTAGAGTTTAATTTGCGACGGGGGAAGATAATGAGAGAATCGATGATGGGGAGAATGGGGGGAAGAAAGAAAAAGATGAGAGAATAAAGGATAGAGAGAGAGAGAGTCTGGGGTAGAAAGGTAGTGTGAATGATAAAGCAACCATGACTAAACTAACACCTACACCACCCCTCCTCCCCCTCCCCCAGCGGACGCCCACTACAATTACGGCGCCGCCAGACGTCAGGTGATGAGCAAGGCTGCCGTCACCCACACCTTCAGGAAGCTCAAGACGCCCTCGAGGTGTCGGGAGTGTGATTCCTACGTCTACTTTCACGGCTACGAGTGTGCTGAGGTACTGTATTGTATGTTGTTGCTATTAAACATTATAATTATTAACATTTTTGTTCTTCAAGTTATCATTATTATTTGTTTGTTGTTAGTATTATTTTTCATTTGTTCTTGTTCTTAGTATTGTTACCTTTGGTATATGATCAGTATTTTAAGCTTGGGAATCATGTTCCAGGCCATTGTCATGCACATTACCCTCATCACTTCCACCATCATCACTACCACAACCATCATATCTACCACTACAACACCAAGTCTATCACCACTACCACCATCACCCTAATCATAAGTCACCACAAACACCATCACCCTAATCATATCAGTCACTACAACCACCATCACCACACTCATACCACCAGCATCACTAACCAGTAACTCTCGGTGCCAACAGTGTGGTCTAGGGTGTCATAAAAAGTGCCTGGAGACACTAGCCATACAGTGTGGTCACAAGAGACTGCCCCGGAAGATGACAACCTTTGGGGTGGACTTGGCGCAGCACCTGTGTGAGACGAACACATCCATACCTCATCTGGTGGTCAAGTGTGTGGCTGAGATTGATGCTCGAGGTACCAAAATCAAGGTGGGTTATGATGGTGGGCAGCCTGGGGTAACATGATCAGGGTGGGTCGAGAGAAGGTGGGCAGCCCAGGGTAAAATGATTGAAGGTGTGTGTGTGTGTGTGTGTCAGAGAGAGAGAGAGAGAGAGAGAGAGAGAGAGAGAGAGAGATCAATAGTTCTACAGATCCTTGGCCAACAATAGGAGTTAACGAGGCAGCAGGAGGTGGAGGTGTTGATGCATTGGGAAGAAATGGACACAAATTTTCTCCACCTTTTGAGGGAGGAGGAGAGTGAAGGGTGGAAAGAGAGAGGGAGGAAAGTGAAGGGTGGAGAGAGAGAGAGAGGGAGGAAAGTGGAGAGAGAGTGAGAGGAGTGTAGCTATATATTTCCTTTGGTCACCATAAATCACTGTGGATCCTCCTAAATCCCCTTTGTTGCTCACAAATCCTCTCAACTAAGATGTATTAATCTTTCTTGAATTCTTCTGTCACAATAGATTACATTTATTCAGCATACATTGCCTGATCCCTAGGAGTTCATCAAGGCTTCTGTTGATAACTTTTGGTCGCCACAAATTGCCTTTTCTCCATAAAATCTTGCACCTGTCATAAATCACCTTCCAGACATTGTAACTAAATCCCCGTAAGTCTTGTTAAATCCCACTTAGTTACATTAATTGCCTTGAGTGCTCATATACATAATTTTCAGTTATATTAGTTTCCATTAATCACCATAAATCAACAGTTTCCACACCTAAATCACCATAAATCCTTTTTAAGTTTACTTTATCTCCTCCTTCAGGGCATCTACCGGGTGTCGGGCGTCAAGAGCCGGGTGGAGAAGTTATGTCAGGCCTTTGAGAATGGCGCCAACCTCGTCGATCTCACCGACCAACACCCAAATGTGATCGCCAACGTCCTCAAGCTCTACCTCCGTCAGCTGCCAGAGCCCCTCCTCACCTTCAGGCTCTACCCAGAGTTTATCAGGTGAGTTAGTGGCGAGGTGATGAGGGGTTAGGTCAGGTCTGGTGAAAAAGACACGGGAAGGGAAGGGTTACGGTGGGTCAGATAGAGACCATTTGGGGGCGTCTAAGATCTCCTAACTAGAGGCTTGGAGATTTGGCATAACATAACATTAAGTACCACATTACTTCATAGTTTCTATCCCATCAACTTGTGGCAATATGAAGCATTTGGTGTTTGTTTGGTTGTCTGTTTGTTGATGTAATAACAACTACACAAAGTCATGTTCAATGTGATGACGACGTCAAGCTTTGTGAACCGTCGGATTTTGTTGTAAATTCAAGTGACTTTCCTACATTATCTTTCTCTCTTCTTCCCTCCCATCATCCCTTCTCTCTCTCAATATTCGGCCATCACTCCCTGTGGCCCCCTGGGTGTTACCGGCTCGTCCAGTGTATGACCAATCTATTAGTGAATTTGGAGACATAATGGCTATGATGCAGTTCCCCCTAAGTCTAAAGTTGATGATGTTATGTAGGATGGATAGGATTATGGACGGTGAAGAATAGTGACACGAGACTTTGTGGGGTTGCATGGATGGGTGGATGGTGATAGTGTATTGGTTGGATATGACTGGAGAAAAGGGGATGACGACTCATAAGATTATTACTTATAGATGTGTTTGTACAGCACTATAAGTTTAATCGCATTCCTTCAAGGGAAACTGTTTGATATTTCCTGGCCAAAGGAAAAGATATACCCCCGAGATCTCGACCTGTTAGTTAAATGTGACGTCGGACCCATGTGGCTAATACCCTGGGTTTTATTTTTATATGTTCTTTGGTATACTAGAGTCACATAGTCTGGCAGATCATCGTATACATCTCCCCAAGCCCTTGAAAACAAATAACCTCAACCAACATGTCTTCACCATCCACAAGATCTTAATAATGAAACCCACTTCCCAGCCTCAGCCAACAAGATCAAGGTCTGGGTTTTAAGATTCATAAATTGAATTTCCCCCTTAGAGGCTTCAAGACATCTCATTTTCTCACTTGAATGACGACACAGAGATCGCTGCCAAAATTACTGTTTTTATTGTTTTTATCGGCAATAGATGTGTTTTCTTCAGTTATGGCAAGATTAACAAAGTTTTAGAGAATCTGGACACAGCTCCCACAAGTCTATGTACCTTATGCTACTCAATCAAGCTTAGCGTGTCCTGTAATGTGGTTAGCATCAACGCCTCAGCCCAGTGAGATATAGATGGCTGATGAACAAACACAACACAAACATCTTCACCTCAACAAATACGTTGCTGGAGGTAACTGAGGATAACTGTAGCCACACGCTGAATAAGTAATTTTTAATTTCGGTGTTTGTATTCTAACCAACTGCCTCAGAGAACATGGTGTAATTAATGCAGCAGCTGACTACAGTAGGTCATGAGAAGCAGTCAACCTAACATACAATGAAAGGTCGACAGATTTGTAGCCGTGTCACGAGTTAGGTTTATGGGGAGAGCCTAGCGGGTGGTGATGCCTCGCTGGTGCTACACACACAACGCTAGACTCGGTGTTTGCTCTCGGAGTGACATTTCTATATAAGGAATAGAGCCCCTTGCCCCCACCAAAACATTCACTCACTCACTCACTCACTCACTCACTCACTCACTCACTCACTCACTCACTCACTCACTCACTCACTCACTCACTCACCTCACCTCACTCACCACTCACCCCACCACCACCACCTCACCACTCACTCACTCACTCACTCACTCACCACACACACACACACACACACACACACACACACACACACACACACACACACATATATGAGCATCTGGCCACTCAAGGGGTTAAGGAGGAGTCTGGTACATTTAAAGATGGCGAGAGAGTGTGCCACTAATCCTCCTCTCACCCTGAGCCAGGGTAGAGAGGCACAAATGAGTCGTCCTCTTTGTACACACCATAAGTACCCTCCTACACTGAGAGAGACACACGATCAGGCTAATGAACGCCCTCAAAGACAATGTGCCTACTTTGTGGTTACTTGTTCTGTCTGTGTGTGGTAGTATGGAATTTCTGGACGGAGTACGTGGTAGTTCTACTGGTAGCAGAGGGTTTGTGTGGTACTGAAGCGAGGAAAGTGGTGTGTGTGGTGGTGAAGTGCTGGGAGCGTGTGTTGGGGGGGGGGGGCGTACAAGGTTCCCAAGAGTACAACTGGAGACCCCTGCACACACACACACACACACACACATACATAGTGAACCTTCAGAAAGTCGACTTCAATATTTATACTTCAGTGCTTTGTGATGATTCAGGCATCATCCTCATGTGGTCACTGAACTCTTATCTATCTAGTTTATATTCAAAAAGTTATAGTGGCTGAATTTAATTACCCTTTACAATTTAGTCACCCTGCCCTCCCCCATCACCCTCTCACTCCGCCCTCCCCCATCACCCTCTCACTCCTCCCTCCCCCATCACCCTCTCACTCCTCCCCCCATCCCCTCTCATCATCACCCTCTCCCTCCCTCCCCCATCACCCTCTCACCTCCTCCCTCCCCCATCACCCTCTCACTCCTCCCTCCCCCATCACCCCCTCCCGCCCTCCCCCATCACCCCTCTCACTCCACCCTCCCCCCATCACCCTCACTCCTCCCTCCCCATCACCCTCCTCCTCCTCCTCCCCCCATCACCCTCTCACTCCTCCCTCCCCATCACCCTCCCTCTGCCTCCCCATCACCCTCTCACTCCTCCCTCCTGTATCCACCCAAGATGGAGAGGATGGAGGTTGTTTTTGTGTGGCGTGAGAGATGATGGGAGTCTCACCTGACCCGACAAACCATTACTATGTTGCTAATGAACCTAATAGCCTTGGCAATTAGTTGATGAGGGTGAAGGGAGTTGTTTGAGGGGTGTTGAGAGAGAAAGGTGATTGATGGAGTGTGGGTTGAAGGGGGTGGGTGATAGAGGGGTGTATGTTGTAGGGGGGCGGTGATTGAGGTGTGTTGAAGGGGGCGGTGATTGAGGTGTGTTGAAGGGGCGTGTGATTGAGGTGTGTTGAAGGGGTGATTGAGGTGTGAAGGCGGTGATTGCGGTGATTAGGTGTGTTGAAGGGCGTGTGAACGTGTGTGTGAGGGGCGTGAACGTGTGTGTTGGAGGGGGCATTGTTTATTGCAGAGGAAGGGAAAGCCAAAACAAGAGAGGAGGATGAGAGGGATATTTAATGAGCCAGTGAGAAGGATATGTGAGTGGTAGGGAGAGGTTCTGGGGTAGAGGGGTGGTGAGGCATGGATGTGTGCAAGGGGAAGGGAGCATGTAAAGACAGGAGAGGATTATGGAACACAGGTAATAAAGGTGTTTTGTGTGGGGGGGAATAATGGAGGGGAGGATGTGATCACAAGGCATCTCCCTCCCCTCCCTTTCCTCCGGCCCTTTCCCCCTCCGCCCCTTTCCGCCCTTTCCCCTTTTTCCCTTCCCCTTTTCCCCTTCCCCCCTTTCCCCTTTCCCCTTCCCCTTTCCCCTTCCTTTCCTTCCCCCTTTCCCCTCCTTTCCCTCCCCTTCCCCCCCCCCTTTCCCCCCTTTCCCCCCTTTTTCCCTCCTTTCCCCCTTTCCCTTTTCCCCTTCCCCTTTCCCCTTTCCCTTTCCCCCTTTCTCCTTTTCCCCCTCCTTCCCCTTTCCCCTTTCTCCTTCCCCCTTTCCCCTTTCCCCCCTTTCCCTCCTCCCCCTCCCTCCTCCTTCCCCTCCCCACCTCCCCTTTCCACCTTCCCCTTTCCACCTTCCCCTTTCCACCCTCCCCTTCCTCCTCCACAATTCCTAACCCCACCTTCCCCTTTCCACCTTCCCCTTTCCACCCTCCCCTTCCTCCACAACTCCACAATATAGTTATAATGGACATAATTTATTTATAGGGAATCTAACCAGGGTAATGAAGGTAAATATTGAACAAGACTTCCAGCAGTGATAGTGAGTTATTAACCATACTCATTTTCAGCACCACCACCATCATCACCTTCACCATCAATGACACATCGACCACCCTCGTTATCACCATCTTCACTAAAGCAAAAGTTACATAACACAACCTGAATATTCCTGGATCTCGTTACTATAAGTACGACTTAGTGGATCATCCTCCAGTCATAATGAGAACTTGGATTATGTCTCCTATAACCTCGTTTGTAGGACTTCTCTATCGGTGAACTTGCTTGTGTAAATCCTATCTTAATGACCTCGTTTAAATGACTGGTCTTCTCCCATAACCTCGTTTGTAGGACTTTTCTCGCTAGTCTCTGTATGTATCGTATATCAGTAACCTCGTTTAAGTGACAAGTGTTGATACATAACCTCGTTTGTAGGACCTCTCATGTATGTGTGGTATATTAATAACCTTGTTTATATGTTGTCTCCTGTAACAACATTTGAATAATCTGCTGTGGACCCCATGTCGTCTTCCAGCTCTTTGTTAACAGTGGTTTAGACAGTTTTGGGGAGTTAGTTTAATCCTTTGTGGTCTGTTTTAAGATACTGATGATTTAACCCTTTAAAACTCTTCCTGAGCACCATGTTGTGCACCTTAAGATATCTCGCTGATCGCTGAACCGAGTGTCTGTCCTTCAGGATTGCCAAGGAGTGTCCCACAGGAGGCGAGTGTGGCCGCACGACAGAGGACCTGAGAGACCTAGTGCGTCGACTGCCTCGCCACCACTTCACCTGCCTGGCTCTCCTCATGCATCACCTGCACCGTGTCACCTTACATGCTCACCTCAACAACATGCCTTCCTCCAATCTAGGTGAGTGTGTGTGAGACGTCACCTTTATGCCGTCACCTTACACGGTCTGTTTGCCTATTTCAATCTAGGTGAGTGATGGCACGTAATATGTCACATTACTCCAGGCTAGGTGAGTATGGCACAACCTCACCCAACCCTATACCACCTCTACCCATCTCACTCATTCTCCACTCATTAATTTACCTCTTTCCTCTGACCCCATATCACCAATACTCCACGAACTCATTCCCCTCTCATTTAACCCACTTCCCTCTCAACACCCCCCTCTCTTAGCCCCAACCACCACTACCCCACTCACTCATCTCCCCACTCTCCTCCTTTCCCAGGTATTGTGTTTGGACCAACGTTGCTACGGACATCAGAAGGCTCGGCGTCCCTCAGTTCATTGGTCGACACTGTACACCAGACTCGGGCCATTGAACTGCTTATTATGTTCGCCAATGAGATCTTCGGCCAGCCAGAGCACTACCAGGTGGGTTATAGGTTAGGTTAAGCATGGGTTTGGATTAGTTTAGTTAGGTTTGGTTGGGTTAGGATTAGGTTAGGTTAGAATATGATTTGGTTTGGTTTTGTTAGGCGGTGGTTCATGTTTTGAATTTTATCTGTGGACAAAATACACACAGACAGACATCACCCACGAGGAGATGTAAAAATGACCCAAGATTTTAACATAACCTGGTTCACCACTTGAAGCACCACCACACATGCGAGTCAATTGGCTCACCTGATTAATTCACTTCACTACGGCCTCCAGAGTACATATGCCGCCCCCTGTAACAGTTTATTATTCCAGTACAAGTGAAGCTCTCGCAGCGTCCACACTCCCTGGCTAGACTTTATCTCGTGTGTGTGTGTGTGTGAGCGTGGGGGGTGTCTGGCACCAGTTAGTGTCGGAAAATTGCCTAAGAGACGGATGTTGACAGGCAGTCATAAATACGTTAGTTGTGTAATTATTGTTGTAATGTTTTAATTTTTTTCTCTGTAATCGTGTGCATTTTATGTTTGTATTTTCATTTATAGCCGTTATTGTTGAACACACACACACACTAGCTACACCCACACACTCACTACACCCACACCTCCAACACACTCGCTACACCCACACCTCCAACACACTCACTACACCCACACCTCCAACACACCCACACCTCCAACACACTCACTACACCCACACACTCACTACATAACATTTTTCCCCAGTACACAGAAAGAGACTCTTTCCTTAACTAATAATTGGTCAGGTGACTCATCAATGTGTGTGTCTTCCCTCAGGTACCTGCGTCAGCTCGCTCCTTAGATGAGGTTCTCAAGGCTCCAACACCAAGGTCTGTCAGTGTGTTTAATTTGTGGCAGATGTTTTTATGTATGAGTTTTTATTTTTATAAATTTTTTGGCTGTGTGTGTGTGTGTGTGTGTGTGTGTGTGTGTGTGTGTGTGTGTGTGTGTGTGTGTGTGTGTGTGTATATAAATACACAAGTGGGGTACATGAGTATAATGATGCCTGGTATATTATATAATCAATCCATCAATCAAAACTAATTACAATAATAAAATAATTTAACTGAGAACTAAACAAATATAGGGAACATCGACACAGGCAGACTTGTTGAGGGTATTAACACTTGACTTTTGATATACACAATAATTGAATTAGTCTTTGAGGCTGACAGTATGGAAGGTGAGGTGTGGATGAGTGGTGTGGGGTCTGGGAACTGTGAGGTCGTTGTGTGTCTGTGATCATTATTACTGTTTATTGTATATCATTGTCAGTTAATCTATCAATGTTCATCATAGTCATCATCTCTTTAATATATTTAGTCCACCAATCAGTATGTATGTATAGTTTATATTAACCCGGTGACCCCGTGTGTTGTCCTGTGCAGCAGACAGACGAGCGTTCACACCAGCAGCAGTAGTGGGGTGGTCAACGTGGCTATCTCCGGCTACAAGCGACCGCCTTCCGAAATGGTGGGTCTGGCAGAGGACTCCCCATCCACACCCACCCCCACCCCCACCCACCCAACGCCCACACCCCCACCACACCACCATGCCCCGAAGGAGAGAAAAGACTCTGATGTATTAGGTGAGTATTAGGTGAATGAGGGGAAGGAATGTTGAGTATTAGGTGAATATCAGGGTGAAGCAAAGTGAAAAATTGGAGTATTAGGCGAGTATTGGGGAAAGGGCTCGGGATTGAGGGAGTATCAGGGTCGGAAAGGTGAAAGATTAGAGTATTAGGCGAGTGTCAGGTTGGAGTGATACGAGGGGATATACCATACAGGGCTCTACCCATTATATACAGTATTATCGTGTATTTGTTGTTATTTGTATAGGAGGAATAGAATTATTTGTCATATATTATGTTGGTTGTGATGTTTTGTGGGGTGTTGGGAATTTGGTGTGTGTGTGTTTCTCTTAAAACACACACACATACATGTACACACTGCACACATGTACACACTGCACACATGTACACACTGCACACATGTACACATTACACACATACATGTACACACTACACACACACACACACACACACACACACACACACACACACACACACACACACACACACACACACACACACACACACACACACACACACACACACACACACACACACACACACACACACACACACACACACACACACACACACACACACACACACACACACACACACACACACACACACACACACACACACACACACACATACATACACACACATACACACACACACACACACACACATGCACACACACACACACACACACACACACACACACACACACACACACACACACACACACACACGCACACTACATTCACACTTCAGCATAATTTTTCCACCTAACCTAACCTAACCCAACCCAATGTAACCTTTCTTACAGAGGAGGACTGGGATTGCGAGAATTGGGAAGAGTCGGGGACAGAGGGAGGTGGAGTGAGCGATGTGGTCAGTAGTGGTCCACGGGGGTCGTCTACCAGGTCCACCACGGCCCACGCCAAAATATACAAGACTTCCCTGAGAGATTATGTCGGCCTGGAAGGGGTGAGTGAGGCGCATGTATAGTGGTTGTTTATTATTTATATTGGACGAGAGCTGACAGGTGCAACGGAGTGAGGAGGATATTTTGGTTCAGGGGCCGCCCAGTTTATCCCGTTTGTGGTGAGAGTTTTGTGACGTAACAAGGTTGGGGAATTGTGGGCTGGTGAGCACCTGTAATTCACATCTTGTTGAACTAACGGGCGACGTAACTCGAGTTTTGCAGTTGTTCATGTTGTTTAGTGCAGGATATACTCTTATATTTTGATATTTGAAATGATCGAACTTCACATTTCTATTTACGTGACTCGAGAAATACGAAAAACGGTGAAACACAACTGGTCGAGTCTGTAGTACAACTGGAAGTGCTGGATATTATTTCTACCCCCAGCAAGTTTTGTTAATTTTCCAAAGTTGTAAAAATGTGTTGGGTAAAAATTTTAGATGAATTTTTTATTTTGAGTTGAATGTTACGAACTAGACCATTACAATTTTTATCTTGTAAACACTAGTCAGCTCAAATGTGTGTGTATCTTAATGTGTACATATATGAATCTTGTGTATTAATGATTAGTTGTCAGATTGTCACCAAAAACTGGATTATTATTATTGTTTTTCAATTGGGTGAGTGAAAATTCCACCACAAACACTCTGTTTTGTCCCTTCCCTTTGGAGGTCTTGTTTATATTTGAAGCTCTACAGCATTACCAACACTAGGTTCTACAGCATTACCAACACTAGGCTCTACAGTATTACCAACACTAGGCTCTACAGTATTACCAACACTAGGCTCTACAGTATTACCAACACTAGGCTCTACAGCATTACCAACACTAGGCTCTACAGTATTACCAACACTAGGCTCTACAGTATTACCAACACTAGGCTCTACAGTATTACCAACACTAGGCTCTACAGTATTACCAACACTAGGTTCTACAGTATTACCAACACTAGGCTCTACAGCATTACCAACACTAGGCTCTACAGTATTACCAACACTAGGCTCTACAGTATTACCAACACTAGGCTCTATTACCAACACTAGGCTCTACAGTTACCAACACTAGGCTCTACAGCATTACCAACACTAGGCTCTACAGTATTACCAACACTAGGTTCTACAGCATTACCAACACTAGGCTCTACAGCATTACCAACACTAGGCACAGTATTACCAACACGGCTCTACAGTATTACCAACACTAGGCTCTACAACATTACCAACACTAGGCTCTACAGCATTACCAACACTAGGGTATTACCAGGCTCTACAGTATTACCCAACACTAGGCTCTACAGTAACACTAGGCTCTACAGTATTACCAACACTAGGCTCTACAGTATTACCAACACTAGGCTCTACAGCATTACCAACACTAGGCTCTACAGTATTACCAACACTAGGTTCTACAGTACCCAACACTAGGCTCTACAGTATTACCAACACTAGGCTCTACAGTATTACCAACACTAGGTTCTACAGTATTACCAACACTAGGCTCTACAGTATTACCAACACTCGGCTCTACAGTATTACCAACACTAGGCTCTACAGCATTACCAACACTAGGCTCTACAGTATTACCAACACTAGGCTCTACAGTATTACCAACACTAGGCTCTACAGTATTACCAACACTAGGCTCTACAGTATTACCAACACTAGGCTCTACAGTATTACCAACACGCAAAAACATCAGTGGTCTCCCAGTATAAGTCTTCCAGAGAACACGTTACGTTCCTCCAAAAAGTGCTTGATCAAGCAGGCTGTGAGAAGCTTCAAGAAATAACAGTCTGATGAACCATTTTATCACCCGGGAAGTTTGGGCCACACACTCGGCTGCCTGGGTACAGGAAAGACCCCCAGAAGTTCCCCACAGCTGCCAGAATATGGGAAAGACCCCATAATTGTTCCCACAGCTGTCAGGGTACAGGAAACACCCCATAATTGTTCCCACACCTGTCAGGGTACAGGAGACACCCCATAATTGTTCCCACAGCTGTCAGGGTACAGGAAACACCCCATAATTGTTCCCACAGCTGTCAGGGTACAGGAAAGACCCCATACTTGTTCCCACAGCTGTCAGGGTACAGGAAAGACCCCATAATTGTTCCCACAGCTGTCAGGGTACAGGAAACACCCCATAATTGTTCCCAGAGCTGTCAGGGTACAGGAAACACCCCATGGGAAAAAATACTGCTTAGGAGTACTGTATACTCATTCTTTCTCTTTCTTTCTCTGACTCATTCTTTCTCTTTCTCATTCATTCTTTCTTTCTCTAACTCGTTCATTCTTTCTTTCTCTAACTCGTTCATTCTTTCTCGTTTTCTCCATTTAATGACTTCAGATGGTGTGAGAATGAAAATGATATTCGTAGGCAGGTTTCCATCACTTATATTTACTGTTGGTTGAAGTTTTACCATCTTAATCTACCTAATATTTAATTCAAATTTCATATAAATATTTTGATGGGGATCTTAAACCATGAGCAATGATGGTTTAGTTTTATTTGAAGTCGAAAAGTTAGTGTTTTAATTGGAAATGTGTTTTTAGATGTTTTTTTGCTGTAGTGTCAGCTGTAGTACCTGGTGTGTTGCTCTCTGCTGGAGTTAACTTTTGCTGTAAGTCTCCCAAACCTATGTCTTCAAGTCTTCACACCTGGATTGGTCTGAGGATCTCCAACCATTGTTATCAACCTAGATTCGACTGTAAACCCCACAGTCCATGACCCTTTTAGACCTGGTACCGAGTCTTTCATTACCTGGCTCACAACCTGCCTTGGCCAGACCTGAGCCATTATTGCTGCTCTTTCCCACCTGGCCAAAAATTGTTTTAACTTGGTCATAAACCTTCTGTACCTGGTAATGAAATTGTAACCTGGTCCTGAGCCCTTGGCCTAAGCCAGCCTTGACCTGGCTGTGACCTGCCCTGACCTGGTGTTGGTTCACAGGTGGCGCTACACATGTCAACGGGGTTACACACGGCCCAGGATGCGGTGGACGTGGTGCACCAGAAGCTGAGGAAGACTGTGAGTGACATCTCCTCCTCCTTGCGGCCCCCCACCACCCACGACCTGCCCCGGAGAGCCACCATAGATGAGGCCACCAGAAGAGGGCCCCAGGAGGATGACAGGAAACACCACGACCATCCTGCCAGAAGAAAAGCCCCAGAAGACCCACATAGAAGACACATCTCTGAAGACCTGAGAAGAAAGGCCACATCAGAGGAAGTTGGGAGAAAGTCAACGACGGAGGAGTTGACAAGAAGAGGAGAGGACGATAGATTGAGTCAGCAGGAGGATCGACCTCGACAACCACAGAGCACTTCAGGCGCCATGTTGGCTAGGGCTCAGGCGCTTTATAAGAGTGCCTCTAAGGGCAGCATGAGCGAGACCGAGCTTAAGGTGAGCACCATCTCGCAAAGTACGAGTGATAACATGTCCCCCTCACCCTCCCTCAGTGTGTGTCGTCCTTGAGTTGTGTCAGGGACGCTTGTGGTCTCTGTTCTTCTCTTGTATTTTTGTAAGGAACTGATCTGTCACCTTCATGTTGTTTTATTCCCAAGAACAAAGTTACGGAACCATAACTTTCCTCGACGTAGGTGTGTGGATTTATATTAACTTTGATATGGTGTGACCTGGTACTGTTGCTACACTAACACATGCATGATCACCTACATCAGAAGTATACATTCACAACTACTAATGGAGGTGCTGCTATTTTTACAAACACATATATAGGTAAATGATGAAGTAAACACAAGACACACTTTTAGGCTAATTTGAATACTAACTATATTTAATGAGGATTATTCTTGTTGAGTTTTTACAAATAAAATGTACAGACACATAATGTGTGTGCATAAACACACACACACACACACACACACATTTTTGTATGTAAGAACATAGTCATTTGTATAAACTACAAGAATTCTAAAACAAATTAAATGTCACTTGTGATTATTACTTTCTTACATATAGGTGGAGGTCCGGGCGTCGTCAGGGGTTAACAAAGGTGAGAGTCGTGATGCCAGTAGCCAGGACCTTGGCACCTCCACCAGCAGCGTCCCCATCCCCGGCACCCGCAGAGTGTCACCTCACTTGGGTCATCGCCCCAGTCTAGGTCAAAAATCAGGGTTGACCAGTGGCACAGACTCCTCAATAGACTCTGACCACAGCTACGACTATGGTCACCACACACATGCCCTCACCCCCTCCGCTACCCACACTTCCACTCCCATCTTGCCTCCCCGAGGACGGAGCGAGTTGGCGACGAGCGGGGCCTCCAGGGGCGTGTCTGTGTCACGGGACCCCTCGCTGGACAATGTGACCTCGTCGGTGACTTCGTCGGACTCATCGTCTCAGGAGGTAGACTCAGCCCATGCCACAGAGGACTCTCACAGCTCTGAAGCCGCTGATGAACCTGACACTGCCCGCACCATCACCTACTCCTCCGGTAAGTTGTGACCTGCTGTACCCGTCCTTCCTCTGCCCTGCTCTTCACCCCTCCACACCTCTCATTATTTATATACAGGGTGTTTTAGCAAAGACTACATAAAATTGGAGGATGAAATCCTTGGATAATTCTAAACCACAATGTGTGTATGGTAAAATGTCGGATTCTGCATACGCCCACGTGTTCGTGACAGGTGCAAGCAAATTAAACATAGTCCAGGCATTGTGGAACGCTTCAGACAATTAATGGTACGACGTGTACAGGCCTGTATTGAGGCAGAAGGGGGCAACATTTCCTGTAGGTTGTCACAAAGAACTGTCACGCTGTACAGATCTGTGAATAAATTATTACCAAAACCTGTGGGGGTTTCACTCATTAATACAACATCTTAAATGTATTTAACGTGGAAACTGTGCAGAATCTGACATTATACCATACGCACATTGTGGTTTAGAATTATCCAAGGATTTCATCCTCCAATTTAATGTACTCTTTGCTGATGAATCGCCCTGTATACTATGTAATACTAGTCTTCACCAACTAATGGATACAGTGCACCAAGCATTACTTCCTGTACCTGCCTCATGTGGACTGTTTTACTGGTGTTACACTTTTAATTCTACAAAGGGAGTAAAAGTCTAAATCGTTTTTCATTGGATGGTTTATTTTCTGATAATTCCTTTGTAATTTTTATTGGTCATTTTTATTTAGATTTAGGGCGGTTTGTATGCCATCTAGAAATCTGATGGACCTTTTGCTTTTTAATTCTTCTGTTGGGTTTTTATAATTTGTTTATTGTTCATTAATTAATCTGACAAAAACCCAATGTGGAGGTGATATTAATCAATGGTTGATACACCACACCAACTATGTTAGTGAGTATGGGGAAATAATTAGTTTTATATTCACTGTATAAAGTCACTTGTTACTCAAGCAGTACAAAGTTATCACAGGATTATATACTGTAAATATCAAATTACACTATTTATATTTATTTTACATTTATATTAAAGGAGATGGCTAGTTATTGTGAAAGGTTTCACTATTAAATACACAGGCTTACCTCCTTGGTCGATCCACTTAGAGAAACTGCTAATATTGAAGAGCTCAGGGTGAGTGTGGCACGACCTCTCTCTGTGAAGTCGGATCGCACACTCCTAAACATATGGTTACATCACTGAGGACACTGCTCCCCCTGGGAGTATTGCCTAGTCTGTAGTTAGTCACCAGCGGCTTGACTGGCCTTGGTCCACCCGACCAGACTAGCTCCAGGGACAGGACTTATCAGTGCCACCTCCATCACAACATACTGTACAGTACCAGTGGACTCCTCTTTTGGACAACAAGTTATATTAACTCCCACACTTCCTGGTTTATATATTTCTGTGTTCTTATTGGTCATTTACACTGTTCTTATATTCTTAACTCTTATTGGCCAAATTCTTTAAGACTGAAAAAATTGATCCTGACCTGAAAAATTATAAATTTTTGTTACCTCATCCTCTGAAGGTTGATCTTGACTTTAGAGTCCAAGGTGGATCTTGAAGTTAGACCTTGCCTTTTTAACTTCAAGGGCTACATAGTGTCTTAAGAATTTGTTTACATCTCATGTTCCAAACTTTTGATTGGTCCTTTTATTCTTGACTAACTGCTGATTGGTTGTTTCGTGCTGAGCTTCACGCGCTGATTGACGTCCTAGGCAACGACTCTTAATGTTGATTGGTTCTTCCTTCCTCGTCTAAATGCTTATTGGCTGTCACATATATCATAGTGGATGCTGATTCGCTGTCTTGCCCATCACTGTGAATGTTGATTGGTTGGTGGTGTGAGTGGGTTGTCATTCTTATTACACATTGAAGAAAGGTAATGAAATTAAGACTCAAGAGAGAGAGAGAGAGAGAGAGAGAGAGAGAGAGAGAGAGTGAGAGAGTTAAGATATTTGATCTGACAGTTTCAACAGTACCTCAATCAGGAAATTGGGTTTGTTTCTCGGTAGGAAAGTATATTGTTAGGATCTGTATTGGTTGTGGGCGCTTCTATCTCTGGTGAAATGTGAGACGCATTCTTATACCGGAGGTGATGTCAAAATTTTGGTTCACCTGAAGAGTAGTCACCCCAGTTGTAAGATTCTACCATCAGTTATAATGTATCTCCTATAATCTTACTTTTTATGCATGTATAATTAGGTTACATTTTTCCCGTATGCAAATTATTTTTCCTTATAGAAATATTTATCTAATAAGTAATTGTAGAGTTGAGTATTTACATAATTTATTTTCAGTAAATAAAAAAAAAATTGCATGCTGTTACTTTACAATTTTCTTGGAGAATTTGTTTTGGAGCTTATTTGTTCATTAAGTTGAAGGTTACTTTTTTTAGCTGCCAGGAGGGTATAGGCTGCAGGAACACTTGAGGGCTACAGGAACACTTGGGGGCTACAGGAACACTTGAGGGCTACAGGAACACTTGGGGGGCTACAGGAACACTTGGGGGCTACAAAGTTCATCTTGTTCACAACTTAAAGACCTAACCAAATTATTTACGTCTCGTCAACAACGAAAATATGGGAACTTTGCCGTTGGTGGACTCTTGTAAGTTATCCGTCACCAGTCTATTATATGTGTCACCAATCAAGTATCTCCAGTCACAAATTTATTACCCGTCGTCTCCAGTCTATAAACCATCGCCAGTCTATCCTTTATTACCTGGCACCAGTTTATTATCCCAGTCACCAGTCTAGCCTATGAAGGGCTTAAACTTAACTAGAGGTCTAATAGAGATATAAATATATATCAACATTATCATTGGTAGATGTGTAACCCCCTACTTTATAATGCTCTTAAAGGCCTTATATAGTTGTTGAAGCTCAGTCAACACCAGCCCTCTGTTTAATGGACTACGGAGAGGAAAGTTCATTATATCGAGGGTCCGTTATATGCGAAACCTCCATGTAACGAACTATATAGAAATGAAGGTGCGTTAGATTTGTAACCCCCATGTAACAGATTGTATGGAGGTGTATGTCTGTTATGTGGAGGTTTCACTAGTCATGTTCCCTGACTGTGCCTTCAAACTTTCCTAACTCATTATTCTACTGTTTTCAGCACACTTTGCACGATCCACAAGTGAAGACTCCAGCTCTAGTAGTTCTTAAACCAAAACTTAAACAATTCCAGAACTAAAAAAAAAAAAAAATAAAAAATAAAAATATCCAATCAAGTAACTGGCAACTTTTGTGTAAGTGTTTCTGGGCCGTAGATAATGGATGTTGTCGGTGTGGTCCAGGAGTGATGCTGGGAACACTAATTACCTTGTTTAATAGCCACACTTCTTATTCATTAAATCTCAAATTTCAATTGCATGGTATTATTTTTCACTATTAGATTAATAATATTGAGGAAATTATCTTCAAAGACAAATTTTAATCAGTCGTATGAATTGAAATTAATAAAAATGTGAAGCGGATCAGTTTTCATCTTAACCCTCTAAGGGTGATGGTTTAACCCCTTTGACAATGAGGTGTAACCCATTAAGGATGATGATTTAACCCTTTAAGGATGATTGTTTAACCCTTTGAGGATGATGGTTTAACCCTTTGAGGATGATGATTTAACCCTTTGAGAATGACGGTTTAGCCCTGTAAGGATGATGGTTTAACTCTTTAAGGACTGTGGTTTAACCCTCGAGAACTCTAAGGATTAACCAAAACCCAGACTGGACCACACCAGCAGCAACATCCCACAGACCTTGGTGTTATGGAATGCACAATATGGATAACTTGACCCTGTTTTGTTTTGTTGCTATTTTTCCCCTAAGAATCTCTCATAGTGACTTATGTTTGGCATTTTGAGTCCACCACCAACTAATATTTGCATGAATACCTCCCAGCACCGAGTGTGTTGTTTTTGTTCTCTCAGAGTTTGGGTGTTTTGCTTCACTTGTATCATTTCCTCTCCTTTCTCATATTTCCATCTGATGATATGACACACTTCACAATAACTTAAACACACAACCATGTCCAACTTATTTTGTCTGATGTAAATACAAAGGTAAATTTCACTCGTAATCATTTAAAATATTAATAAATAACTTGAGTAAATGATTGTTATCTGCAGTGTTTAAGGTTTATATGTCAGTAGTGGTGATGTTGACAGTCACACACTCTTGCCTCTGCTTCACTGTCTGTCGTGTCCTCGGGGTGAATTCTTAAGACTCTCGGAGCCATTCACATAAAGTTGTGTAATGCTACACATGAACATTGAGACTTTCTTCCTTCATGATGTTGGTGTTTGTTAGCCAGAGCTTATTACCCTGGTGTAATAATATCTGCCTGTGCTGTGTTACCATCCTGTATTAGTTACAGTTGGTGCTGTGTTAACTCCAGGGTAATGTTCTTTTCTTAAATAACGTTCACAGGTTTTATAAAGTTTGGTTTTACAAAGTTTTTCAACCAATGAATCACAGAAAGACTTATCCCCCCCCCCCAATAATTACCTAATTGTGATCGTATTATGGGAGCGTGTGTACCCATTCAAGTTTTTTTTTCATTAAAGATCATAGTAATAGAATTTCCTCAACCCTTTAACAATGATTATTTATTCCTTCGGAACCTCAAGGGTTAAGGGAAGCAAGTTAATGTAAATAGGTTGAAGTAACTTATTTTTAATCTTCACAAAGTAAGAGTTTTCCTGCCCTAGGCTGCTACACTTAACATACACTTTTAAGAGAGACAATGTGTATAAAGTGACTACAGTATTACTAATATTAAATTGAAAAATTAACAGTAAATTATGTTATTTAAAAAAAAAAAATACACAGTATTTAATTCCAATATGAAATAATAAGTTTGTTCTTCATCAGTACTGAAGTTATTTATGTTTTCTCTGCGAGTTTATTTTGTTCACTTGTTCTTGTTCTAAATGTTGGGAACATTTGTTGACGAATTTTATGCTAAATTGTGTTAAACTTCTATCAACTTTTCCTGGTTGACCTCAATAATCCCCCTGGATTTAATCAGCCTGGAGTTGACCTTTAATTACCGTAATGAACTAAAATTATATGGATTATTATTTAATGTAATTACTCGATCGGTGTTAGCATTTGGCACTATCCTGTGTGTGGTCGGTGTCGGCGCTTGTGTTCACTTGATAACTTATAAAGCACACTGTATGTTTTATGTATTAAATATTAACAGTTTGGTATTTTTCATCATTAAAATATCGGTGTTTTATTTATTGTTTTTACTCAATGCTTTAATTGGTGTTTTTTTACGCGTGTGTTTTATACCACTTAAACTTTAGAAATTATTATTATTATGTTTTGTTAGCTATAAATGTTTCATATTATTAGAATCTTAGAATTTATAGCGATTATTTTAAAATATATTTCCTAAAATAAAATATAAGTAATTTTAAATTATCGTAAATAAAATTTGGTACAGCAAAATTATTTTATGCTTATTAAAATTAGTGTACAGCAATAAAACATACAGTACAATAATTACTATTAACATTTAAGTATTTGGGTGATGGTAATCTTCTTCTCATTGGCTGTAGGTTAGATTAATTTTGGCTGGGTTAAGTTAAGAAAGGTTAAAAATATTTACATCTATAAATCTTGATATAGAAATACAGTATAATAATTATTTGGATCACAAAGATGAATAAAAAAATTCTTTTAATAATGAAAATTGGTCACAAATGTTTATTTTTATCTTCTGTTTGGTGTGAACTTACACTGGGAGCTTGTCTGTTTTCTTGTACAGTAAAGATAAATTATAAAATAATAATTTGTTACTACAAATATGTTGTATATTACTGTGTTGATATTCTAGTTTGCTTTACTGTATATAGCCAGTGGTATCATTATTTTCTCTGATGTAACTTTCCTTGTAAACCCACAAGTCATGTTGTCTGATCTCACTATACTGTACCTGGTTCACTGTACAGTTAGTTCACTATACAGTGTCAGCAGATTTAAGTATCCTATCTCCAGCCAAGTGTGATGCTCAGTAGTGACTGTGACTGTTACAGGTTGTGGTGGCAGCAGCGGCGGGGAGTCCGGCTACGTGTCTCCCTACCTGAGCACCGAACGAGGCGGCCTGGTCACCCTCGGCCCCTCCTTGCTCCTCACCAGGTCCACCATCGCCCAATACGACACCAAGCGCACCATCACTACTGTCGTTGCTCCCAGGTCCTCCTTTGACGAGAACCGCGTTAGGATACAGGTGCCTGCCGCTGTGGGCGGAGGTGCTAGTAGAGGGCCAACGGCAGTGGCGGCAGCCACATCGGCTGTTAACATTGGTGCAGAGGCGACAGTTAGGGTGTCCATGCCAGGACAGCAGCAGCAGGGGGTCAGTGAGGGTGTTGAGGGGTTACCCAGTGAGGGGCGAGCATCACCTTTATATACTCTCAGGAGCAGTGAAGCTGAGGTGTCCTCCCTCAGACGCCTGCACCCTGACACTCGTGTCCCAGGGCCTCCCCAGAGCCCTGCGTCGGATAGCCTTCAGGAGCACCCGAGAAAACCCTCTCCCAACAGATCCCCGAGGTTCGTGTAGCGGCGGACCCGAACCTGTCTACTGTGTCGTGTACACCAGTCGGTGTAAGACCGGGCAGATGTCAGTAGTACGGCCAGAGTACGGCGGCATGCAGGCAACTCGGTCAGATTAAAGGAATCAGTTGACAGACAGAGACCAGTCGTCCAGGCAGTCTTAACTATTGTGTGAGCGTCAGCTGTTCAACTCAACTTTAGGATAAGCTTAACATGAGCTGTTCAGTAAGTGTCAGTCAAGTACATGCATCAGTTGTTGGTGTAGTACAAGTCACCAGTGAGGAGTAACACACCAACATGCACTGTAGTTATTAGTACTAGTCACCAAATTGGTACACTGTAGATAAGTAGACTACTGTATTATCACTACAAGTTGTAGAGAAGAAGGACCCGACAACTTTAGCACCTGAGCAAGTTAACATCTTGTCTCAGATAACTTGTGTGTTTTCTTCTCTTCCAGCAACTTTTGCACCAGAAACATTTTGTCATGGAATATTTTGCTCTGGAACTACAATTATATACAGATAAGCTATTTTGCCATGACTTTCTTTTAAAATCAACGAAACCTAACGTAACCCTCATGTAGTATCTTGTAGTTAAGATAGCAGTAGTTTTAGTATACAGTAGTAGTAGTAGTATACAGTAGTGGTAGTATACAGTAGAAGTAGTAATTTTACATGGCAAGGGTGTGTGGGGGGGGGGGGAATACCACAATATTCACTTGGTCAAAAGTTTGTGAGGTGTTTTATCACATTTGTTGCTGAATGATTGATTGCCGGCATGACTGTCCTGTTTACCTTGTGTGTCTATGGTATCGTCAGTTTACATGATTCATGGTTTACTAGTTTATGAATGGTAAACTACTAATAGGAAGTTTATATGATCCATGGTTTACTATTTTGTGAAGGGTAAACTATCAATAGTACATCGTTTATGGTGTGACTGGGTGGTTTAGTGGTAAAAGGTACTGCACTATGACCTTTCTGAGGCTGGTTCCTTTCCTATCATAGGCCACATAGTTTCCACATTATTAGCAGTTGTTAATAACACCTTGTGTATTAGTGGAACACACTATGTATAGGTGATACAGCGAAACCTCTATTTGATGGACTATATGGAGAGGAAAGTCCATTATATCAAGGGTTTGTCAGATGTAAACTCTCCGCCTAATGAACTACATAGAGATGAAGGTTTGTTATATTGGGGGTCCATTGGATATGTAACCCCCATCTATATGGAGATAGAGGTCTGTTATCATACTCCGGGGGTGGGCCAGGTCTCTCTCCTCTTCCTCGTATATAGAGTTTATATATAGGAAAGGAGGCATCACAGGCCATAGGAGATGTAGACTGTCACCCCCTCTTGTTAAATTGGGCCTGAGGAACATGCCAGTGCAGTGTGGGTTTGTGGTCAGGTGTGTGAGTGTTGACTGTAGTGTTTGTCGGTGAATGTGTGGCATTCCAAGTGTAGGTTAGGTTAGGTCAGGTCTACAAGCTCGACAAGACAGTTAAATCCTTGTCCTGTATCTCACTTGTTTTTATTTTATATATTGGATGACCCTGTGTGACCTGTTGCTTGGTGCCACTATTGACCTGACCTCATGACCTCTTTGAAAGTGGTGATGACCTTTGAGAGATATCACACTCACTCTCCAACAATTTCTTCTCCCTCACAACCCTCACTCTTCAACAATAGCTTCTCTCTCACTCTGTCCAATAACAACTTCTCCCTCACACTCCAACAGCTTCTCTCTCACTCTCTCCAACAACAACTTCTCCCTCACACTCTAACAACAGCTTTTCCCTCACACTCTCCAAGAACTCCTCCGTCAGTCTTGTGGTCACCATCCAACAATAGTCTGTACACTCGGTGAAGCGAGGATATAAACAGGACATTGTTCCACACACTTCCCAGTGACTGGTCAAAGGGTGAACTCCAACAGCATATAAGGTCCATCCTACAGCACTGTATCGGGTGTGTTGTATCTGGGTCTATCTCTGGGACCTGTCGGCATGTTAGGTTGTTAAAATTACCGGCTGTATCTCTGCTGTGTCAACAACTTTATTCTGACCAAAACAATTGTAAAAGCTGTGAACCAAAACTTGGCGTGTGTAGTTCTCTGCCACGCTGACCAGACACGATGTGTAGGGATTCCCGTTGAGCACCGAACCTGTGTATGTACTGACAATAAGTCGACCACAGAGGTGTACATTTAAGTAAACACTACGACTGTGTACATAAATCCAAGTGTAAACTATAAGTCATTGTAATAATGATAAAGAAGAAATGTTCATGTACATACCTGATGCCAAGTGGGTTAAGTCGTGCCTTATGTGACAGTAATGTGTTTGTTGTATCACATGAGATGAAGTGAAGGTCTGGGCCTTAGTGCAGGCAGTTGTGCTCGAGTGGTGGGTCAGGCGAGCTGCAGTCCTGATACCTCCCACTCCCACCAGGCTACAACCTAACCTGATCTGACCTACCCTACCCTAACCAGTCTGACCTACAACCTAACTGAACCTCATCTGACCTGCCCTAACCCACCCTACCCTAACCCGGTCTAACCTACAACCTAACCTAGCCTACATTTACCCTAACCTCACCTGATCTGACCTACCTTACTTAACCTAACCACTAGGACTGCTGCCCAATTCTAATACGACCTAATTCAAGTCGGTAGATTATTGGAACTGTCGAGTTATTTACTGTATCCCGAATATCTATCTAGTGGTTAGGTTAGTTTACAGTTTATTAGGTTAGATTAGTTTAGGTTAGGTTAGGGCCCAATGAGACAAGGGCTTATTAGGACTGGGGCCCATCTGACCTGTGAGCAAATATCTCGCTCCACCATCAGTGCTGTACAGTAATTTTCTTATTTTTCTTAAAGAATTTTGTATCGTAAATTCCAGATTGGTGAAAAATTCTCACTAAGGATAACTCAGTAATATCGTTCTATGGATATCTTTTTTAATGGATAATTATATACATTTGTTGCACTCGGTTAATTTTAAAACACAAAAATTATTTATATGTGATGCTTAAAAAAAGTCCAATTCATAATTTTTTATATATTTAATATTTTGTAAGAGGTGATGTTTTGGTGACTGTTCCTTGCTGAGCTGGGTGGGGGGTGGGAAGAGGTGGGAGAGGGAGAATGTGGTAGGAGTGTGAGGCAGGATAAGGGAAGAGAGAGGGTAGAGAGGAGAATGAGTAAGGATAGGGAGTATGGATGGGGAGGAAGAGTAAGCATGAAAGAGGTGGAGTAAGGGAGAAGGAAGTGAGGGAGGAGGAGTAATAATGGTACAGTAGTAAAGTTGAAGGAGTAGAGGTGCTTCAAGATCAATCACAACCATTGCCGGAAACTAATAATTTATCACACACTACGGTCTTGATGAGGCTCCCTTCAGACGAGTGAGCAAGAGAGGCAGCCTAGAAGGGAGGGGGAGAGGCAGGCAGGGAGGGGGAGAGGCAGAGAGGGAGGGGGAGCCAGTAGTCGTCTGCACTTCTATATGATGTCTCATATATTTAGCATCCATGTATATTGTATATATATAAGAGGGAAAATAAATGTAAACATGTGTTTGTTTTATTCTTTGACCCTTGTATAGTATTAAGAATGGTGTAGCGATTATATGGTGTAGTGAATGATTGTGTGGTGAAGTAGTGGTGTAGTGAATGATGTGTGGTATAGGCAAGATCATCTGTAATTTTAGCATTTATGAATCATCTGAAGATGAGCCCCTTCTTGAGAATGTGGGGTTAATCTTCAGGTGATCTATAAAAAACTTAAATGACAAATAATCGATCCTATTCCTGCCAAAATGCACATTCTATAATTATTACATATTAAATAGTGTCTTGTATATATCCACAGAAAATAAACATACTGTACCGGTATACGTATATGTATTGCAGGTAAGAACAGAACAATAAACTAATGGAACATCAATGAACATCCTGGACTTAGTGTGAGCTGAATGTGTTAATGAACTACAATATAACCTTTGCTTGAGGAATGGTGGAGTTTGGGCAGTGTGTGTGAGGAGTCATCAGAATTTCAAAGGTATGCAGGTTAATTTTATCATGTTACAGTATTTTATTTCATTAAGTATTTTCCCACAGTTGTGACACCTCCTGTTAGCTACCAGTATTCTCGAGTGAAATAAATGTTACCTGAACCCCCAAGCCGGTAGTTCCTTGGTACTCTGTGCTTCCCCCTCCCTCACAACACCTCTCAGGGAGGGTGGAGTAGCCTGATCCTCACACCCTCCCGAATATAAAGGGCAGGCAGCTCAGGTCCAGCTCATGGTCTCTAAATACACTGGATTACATAGAGACATGCCAGCAGCCTCCCTCACACACGACGTGGTACTGTACCCCCCAAATTACCATCCTATAAGTCACATCAACTTCTCACTTCCTCCCATCACTTTGTCTTTACCTACACACAATCCTGTCCCCTTTCCAGGCTGTCACCCATCAGTTCAATTCCCAGCTGAGCGTCACCACAGGGAGGGTGTGCACGAGGGGGTCGCAAAATTCACGACAAATATATACTAGTAAGAGAAGATTGGAACCTTGTGTTACTCCACCAATTAAGAGCAATAATTAAATTCCAGAACTTTATGATTTTATTAAGTGCTAAATTAAATGGTACATAATATTTAGTATTAAATTTTTTTCTGTGTATAAGAGGCATTTTGTCCTGGGGATTTTTTGTCTGAAGGGATATCATCCTACACTCAGGGCGGGTTAGGCCAGCTCCCACAGTCAGGTTTTGTAGGCTTAACCCCCCCGTGAGGTTATAACAGACTTACTAATACTATACTAGACTACATAATGAACGTAATTCATCGGGATGGAGTTACGTGAGACTTCATCAAATCAACAAAGACGTTACCATGAAAACTCAATTAGGAGAGAACAAAGGTTTTATGGGAGTGTCTGGGCGACCAATACTGTACACTCGTGGTCAGTGAAATGAGCAGCTCCCACGTTAGGTGCTCTCCCCACTGCCAGGTTTTGGTCGCCTTCAGAATACAAGTGAGTTTTAACAGTACAATACAATACAGTACAGCACTATCAGATGGATGAATTTCCATTTGACAGTTTTCGTATGTTGTGTAAAATTTCGAGGGAGGGAATAGATAAATATATAGTGTAGTGTGTGTACCCTGAACACACACACCCATCCATACACACACAAACACACACCCATCCATCCATCCATACACACACACACACACCCATCCATACACACACACACACCCATCCATCCATACACACACACACACACACACACATATCCATCCAGCCATCCATTCATCCATCCGTCCATACATACATGCATACATACCATATATATATATATATATAGCCACACACACACACGCGTTTCATATTGTTTTAGGATAAGCGATGGGAGATTTATATACAGTAGTTAGACATATACCCAAACTTCCCAGAACCAATGAGAAGTTCCTTCCCAAAAAGTCAGGGCTCCCAATACATCAATAGGGAGGGAAAAACCTGCCCAGCTACATCAAGGTTCCAATATCCTGTGAGATTATTGGCCTTTTAGAAGCCTTGATGAAACCAGATGCATTTCTTATGACTTGTTAGGTGAGAGAGGGTGGGTTTTTTTTGGGGGGGTTGTAGGTTATATTTGTGAGGGTAAGTTATGATCCTGTGGTGGTTGCTGGGTTATTGGTTGTGAGGCCGCATTCCTCCACTCGGTCGACATTACACAACCGCCAGACCTCTACAGCTGCCACACTACACAACCTATAGACCTCCATGACCTCCATACCACCATAGTCTCAACCTCCACATTCACTTCACAATCGCAACACTATACTATCATCACAAACACCACACTACACCACCACCACCGCACTGACAACTGCCAGACCACCACACTCACAACACCAACAACTCGTTTATAACCCCAGCAGCTGCTCTCAACACCTCCCCTCCATGGTCAGTATTTTCCCTCAACACAAGTCTCTTAATCTCCACTCTATGTATAGTGACAGTACTGTACCATGTGGGCTAGACACTGTTAAATACTGGTGATAGCTGTTCTATGTGGGAATTAATGGTATATATTGCTAAATACTAGGGATATATTTTCTTTGGAATTAATGGTGCAGTATATGATCAGGAAAATATACCATTTACTGAAGCCTCTGATTTGGTTCACCATTTCCCATTTTTTGCTTCTTGAGGTGTGAGGGAGACCACTTATGGGTAACTGATCTGTATTTTTCTAATCAACTGCATCCCAACTTATTTCACCTAAAGATTAACCACTCACTCTTGGGGGGGGGGGTAAAGATAGGTTAGTTTAGAATAGCATAGGTTAAGGAAAGGTTAGGTAAGAATGGGATAGGGTACGTTAAGTTAGGTTATAATAGGATAGGTAAAGTTACGTTAGTGTGGTTAAACTTCAGGTGAAATAAGGTGGGGTTGAGATTCTTCAGGTGATTTCATATTTCTTCTTCCTCCCAATATCTAAGGTCCATCTGGGTTTACAATTGAGAGCTTGAATTAAAAAAAAGTTTCCAATAAGTTTTAATAGAATTCTTGAAAATACTCCTGAGAATATATGTTCCTCATTGGGAAGGTTTGTTAGATATATCCCACAGGAAAACTAGCTGCTTGTTATAGGCGTTACATTACGTGTACTTATGTTATATGTGGGTGAAGGAGGGAGGGAGCGCCTTGGATTTGAGGGTGAGGCAGCGAGGGTTGTGGGTATATATATGAGAGAAGGGAGGATATTGGTTATAAAGATTCACACCATTGGCCAGACAACTCAAGATCCGCTACAAGACGTGACAACAAATCAGAAATCGATAATCTGGGCTGATCTCTTTACAACTAGAAAGAGACAACAGTGAACAAAGGAGAGGGTTTTGTTAAGTGTTGTGGAGGAGGAAGTGGAGGGAAGAAAGCCAAAGTGGGGAGGGGTTAGGGGGGTGTGTGTGTCATGGGTTAGAATATGAGTGCGGAAGGTGTCCGAGATAGCGAGTTAGTGTGGAGGCAGCAGGAGACAATGCAGAGTGAATGCTCCCAACTTCCTCAGTACTCTTGACCATTAGCTGGGCACTCACCTGTCCTCATGTCCAACACAACACTGGGTCATGGATTCTCAAAGGTTAAAAAGCTCCTTAATTTAGCCGAGATAACTAAAATGGGGATGTAATTATACTAAGCCTCTATTATTGTACACTAACTCACTGATTCTTAAAGGTGAAAAAATTCTCAAAATAACGTAGACATAATGGAAAACTAGTGAGGTGTTGAATTTGTACCAAGACTCACTACAATGAGATGAATTTTCGTATCCCATGTGAGGGGGTGAAGTGACTTGGGAACTTTGGGAGAATTTGTACCCTGAAACAGATTAGAAATTCAATACTGTACCAAACTTTAAGTTGTCATAATAATGATATTGGAGTGTGTATGTGCGTCTGTGGGGGTGTTGTGTGTGTATTAACATGTATGTATAAAAGTCTTACATGTTGAAGACATTGATGATGTAAATGATAATGACAATGATAATAATACTATTCCCCCCCACCCCCCATGTGTGTATGAAAACATCAATAGCACAATACACAGAAGTCTTGGAAGAACAGTACGAGACATACCATAAGGTGGGTAACTGATGTATTTTCATTGTTTAGTAATATGACCTGTGGGTAAAATATTTATTAGTGATGATGATTATAAATCTTATTATTGATAACCATACGGTTGACAATCACTTATCCGTAATCCTTGGGACCAGCTGTGTTTCTGATTTTGGAATGGTTACGTCAGGGAATTTTACATATTTATTTATTTTTATTTAATTTTTAATTTTTTCTTACAGGGAGCATACCACCTGGGCACAGGTCACCGACCCACATTGGGGCTTGGGCGCGAAAATGTAACAATAATTCATAGGTCTAGGTCGTCTTTCTCACTTTTGATCTTTTTTTCATTCGTGTATTTCTTTATTATTATTGTATTATTATTATTATTATTATTATTATTATTATTATTTTTATTTTTATTTTTATTTTATCTTTGCTTATTTTTTATTAAAAATATTTACTATGAATTATTACAGTATTGATATTATTACTTATATTATTATAACTATTATTACCACTACTACATTTTCGCCTCCCTGGCCCTGATGTGTATCGGTGACCTGTGCCCGGGTGAGCTAATCCCTGTTATAAAAAAAAATAAAATAGATAAAAAAAACTGTTTTGTTCCACTTAAAAACTTTCGGTTTCTAAATTTTGGATAAGGGATTGTCGATCTATCATGAGAACTGGTTAGGTTAAATATGACATTAATGATGACATTGATGATGACATTGATAATGACGATGATGATAATACTATTTTATTTTCACCCCCACCCCCCCTCCCACCCCACAGCCCATGTGTGTGAAGATAAGGGAAACATCAAAACACAGAGGTCTTGGAAAAACTCTGAAGAAACAGTACGAGACATACCAAAAGGTGGGTAACTGATGTATTTTCATTGTTTAGTAATATGACCTGTGGGTATAATATTTATTAGTGATGATGATTATAAATCTTATTATTGATAACCATACGGTTGACAATCACTATCATGAGAACTGGTTAGGTTAATATGACATTAATGATGACATTGATGATGACATTGATAATGACGATGATGATAATACTATTTTATTTTCACCCCCACCCCCCCTCCCACCCCAACAGCCCATGTGTGTGAAGATAAGGGAAACATCAAAACACAGAGGTCTTGGAAAAACACTGAAGAAACAGTACGAGGCATACCATAAGGTGGGTAACTGATGTATTTTCATTGTTTAGTAATATGACCTGTGGGTATAATATTTATTAGTGATGATGATTATAAATCTTATTATTGATAACCATACGGTTGACAATCACTATCATGAGAACTGGTTAGGTTAATATGACATTAATGATGACATTGATGATGACATTGATAATGACGATGATGATAATACTATTTTATTTTCACCCCCACCCCCCCTCCCACCCCACAGCCCATGTGTGTGAAGATAAGGGAAACATCAAAACACAGAGGTCTTGGAAAAACTCTGAAGAAACAGTACGAGACATACCAAAAGGTGGGTAACTGATGTATTTTCATTGTTTAGTAATATGACCTGTGGGTATAATATTTATTAGTGATGATGATTATAAATCTTATTATTGATAACCATACGGTTGACAATCACTATCATGAGAACTGGTTAGGTTAATATGACATTAATGATGACATTGATGATGACATTGATAATGACGATGATGATAATACTATTTTTATCCCTCCCCTCCCCCCCCCGCCCACCCTCCATAGGAAAACTAAAGGAAACAGTACGAGGCATACCATAAGGTGGGTAACTGATGTATTTTCATTGTTTAGTAATATGACCTGTGGGTATAATATTTATTAGTGATGATGATTATAAATCTTATTATTGATAACCATACGGTTGACAATCACTATCATGAGAACTGGTTAGGTTAATATGACATTAATGATGACATTGATGATGACATTGATAATGACGATGATGATAATACTATTTTTATCCCTCCCCTCCCCCCCCCGCCCACCCTCCATAGGAAAACTAAAGGAAACAGTACGAGGCATACCATAAGGTGGGTAACTGATGTATTTTCATTATTTAGTAATATGACCTGTGGGTATAATATTTATTAGTGATGATGATTATAAATCTTATTATTGATAACCATACGGTTGACAATCACTTATCCGTAAACCTTGGGACCAGCTGTGTTTCTGATTTTGGAATGGTTACGTCAGGGAATTTTACATATTTATTTATTTTTAATTAATTTTTATTTTTTCTTACAGGGAGCATACCACCTGGGCACAGGTCACCGACCCACATTGGGGCTTGGGCGCGAAAATGTAACAATAATTCATAGGTCTAGGTCGTCTTTCTCACTTTTGATCTTTTTTTTCATTGTTGTATTTCTTTATTATTATTATATTATTATATTATTATTATTATTATTATTTTTATTTTATCTTTGTTTATTTTTTATTAAAAATATTATTTACTATCAATTATTACAGTATTGATATTATTACTTATATTATTATAATTATTGCTACTACTACATTTTCGCCTCCCTGGCCCTGATGTGTATCGGTGACCTGTGCCCGGGTGAGCTAATCCCTGTTATAAAAAAAAATAAAATAGATAAAAAAAACTGTTTTGTTCCACTTAAAAACTTTCGGTTTCTAAATTTTGGATAAGGGATTGTCGATCTATCATGAGAACTGGTTAGGTTAAATATGACATTAATGATGACATTGATGATGACATTGATAATGGCGGTGAGTAGAATAAATACTATTTTATTTTCACCCCCACCCCCTCCCACCCCAGCAGCCCATGTGTGTGAAGATAAGGGAAACATCAAAACACAGAGGTCTTGGAAAAACTCTGAAGAAACAGTACGAGACATACCAAAAGGTGGGTAACTGATGTATTTTCATTGTTTAGTAATATGACCTGTGGGTATAATATTTGTGGTGATGATGATTATAAATCTTATTATTGATAACCATCACGGTTGACAATCACTATCATGAAACTTAGGTTAATATGGTTAATGATGACATTGTGATGACATTGATGATGATAATGTGATGATGATAATACTAATCCCCCCCACCCTCCATAGGAAAACTAAGGAAACAGTAATGAGGCATACCATAGGGTGGGTAACTGATGTATTTTCATTGTTTAGTAATATGACCTGTGGGTATAATATTTATTATGATGATGATTATAAATCTTATTATTGATAACCATGTTGACAATCACTATCATGAGAACTGGTTAGGTTAATATGACATTAATGATGACATTGATGATGACATTGATGATGATAATACTATTTATTTTCACCCCACCCCCTCCCCCAACCCCAGCCCATGTGTGTGAGAGTGTGAAAGGGAAACATCAAAACACAGAGGTCTTGGAAAAACACTGAAAAAACAGTGCAGGCATACCACTGGGTAACTGATGTATTTTCATTGTTTAGTAATATGACCTGTGGGTATAATATTTATTAGTGATGATGATTATAAATCTTATTATTGATAACCACGATTGACAATCACTATCATGAGAGACTGGTTAGGTTAAATATGACATTAATGATGACATTGATGATGACATTGATAATGACGATGATGATAATATACTATTTGTTTTCCCCACCCTCCTCCCAACAGCCCATGTGTGTGAAGATAAAACTCTGAAACATCAACGATGTCTTGGAAAAACTATAAGGTGGGTAACAGTATTTTCATTGGTGGGTAGTATATGACCTGTGGGTATAATATTTATTAGTGATGATGATTAAAAATCTTATTATTGATAACCATACACGTTGACAATCACTATCATGAGAACTGGTTAGGTTAAATATGACATTAATATTGACATTGATGATGACATTGATAATGGCGATGATGATAATACTATTTTATTTTTCACCCCACCCCCTCCACCCCAACAGCCCATGTGTGTGAAAGATAAGGGGAAACATCAAAACACAGAGGTCTTGGAAAACTCTGAGAAACAGTCTGAGACATACCAAAAGGTGGGTAAACTGATGTATTTCATTGTTTAGTAATATGACCTGTGGGTATAATATTTATTAGTGATGATGATTATAAATCTTGGTATTGATGAACCATACGGTTGACAATCACTATCATGAGAACTGGTTAGGTTAATATGACATTAATGATGACATTATGATAATGTGGCGATGATGATAATACTATTTTATTTTTACCCCCACCCCTCCCACCCCAACAGCCCATGTGTGTGAAGATAAAGGTATCAAAACACAGAGGTCTTGGAAAAACACTGAAGAAACAGTCTACGAGGCATACCATAAAGGTGGGTAACTGATGTATTTTCATTGTTTAGTAATATGATAATGGGTATAATATTTATTAGTGATGATGATTATAAATCTTATTATTAGTAACCATCTGGGTTTGACAATCACTATCATAGAGAACTGGTTAGGTTAAATATGACATTAATGATGACATTGATGATGACATTGATAATGTGATGATGATAATACTATTTTACACCCACCCCCCTCCAACAACCCCATGTGTGTGAAGATATAAGGTGAAGATCAAACACAGAGGTCTTGGAAAAACACTGAAGAAACAGTGCGAGGCATACCATAAGGTGGGTAACTGATGTATTTTCATTGTTTAGTATATGACCTGTGGGTATAATATTTATTAGTGATGATGATTATAAATCTATTATTGATAACCATCGGTTGACAATCACATGAGAACTGGTTAGGTTAAATATGATGATTGATGATGACATTGATAATGACGTGATAATGATGATAAACTATTTTATTTTCACCCCCCCCCCTCCACCCCAACAGCCATGTGTGTGAAGATAAGGAAACATCAAAACACAAGGTCTTGGGAAAAACACTGAAGAAACAGTCTGAGGCATACCATAAGGTGGGTAACTGATGTTTTTCATTGTTTATTAATACCTATGGTGGGTTATATTGATTATAAATCTTATTATTATTGATAACCATACGGTTGACAATACTCATCCGTATCCTTGGACAGCTGTGTTTCTGATTTCGAATGGTTCGTCGGGGAATTTTACATATTTATTTATTTATTTTTATTTTTTTTACAGGAGCATACCACCTGGGCACAGGTCACCGACTTGGGGCAGGAAGAAAATTGGGGGCTTAAAATAATTCTAGGTCTAAGGTCGTCTTTTCTCACTTTTGATCTTTTTTCATTCTGTATTTCTTTATTATTATTATTTTGTTATTTTATTTAATCTGTTCATTTTTTTATTATAAATATTTTTACTATGAATTATTACAGTATTGATATTATTACTTCTATTATTATAACTATTATTACCACTACTACATTTTCGCCTCCCTGGCCCTGATGTGTATCGGTGACCTGTGCCCGGGTGAGCTAATCCCTGTTAAAAAAAATAATTCATGCTTCATTAAAAATTTTTTTTTCTCTCAGAGGTTTTCGGATTAGGAATTGTCGACCTATCATGAGAAAAGGTTAGGTTATGACTATTGATTATGACAGTGATGATGAGAATGATAATGACAATAAATAATACTATTTTTATCCTCCCCCCCACCCTCCATAGGAAAACTAAAGACAATAGTACGAGACATGTCATAAGATTGGGTAACTGATGTATTTTCTTTATTTAGTAAATGACTAGGTTAGGTAATGAAGAGCTGAAATCATGTGTAGTTATTTTTTGGTAGCGAGACAAAATATAATCTTGCATTGGAATGTAATTAATTTTTTTATCTGTGCTTATAACTCATGATAAGTTATATATTGTTGATATTCCAGTAAATTACATTTGTGAGTCTCCCATAGAATGATGAACTTGGTTAAGAAAACACCTGCGGCTTTTAAACTCCATCACACACACTCAGCTTTTCTCGTCAAGGGATGATGACGACTGGACTTTTGGGGCCATGGTTAGTTGAAGTAAGGTGTGTTAGATTAGGTGAGGTTGGTTTGTTATTATAGTGTGGTTAGGGTTGGGTTGGGTTTTGTTATATTAGGTTGGTTAGGTTGTTGGGTTAGGGTAGATACTGGCTACTGTACTTTCAGCCAATTACATGGTGAAAGAGAGAGAGAGAGAGAGAGAGAGAGGTCTACACCTGCTTTTACTGGATGTGCATATGTCATAACAACTTGCATGTACCATTAAAACTTTGCCAGCCACCACGGGCGATCAATAGTGCCTGACATTCCCCACCACCAGCACCAGTCACGTGGTGTTTGGAGGCTACGTCGGATGAACCATTGCTTAGGAGTCCTTTAGAATGAGATTGTGTACTTGTTTGGTGATGTCTTTGGTTTCTAATATAATAATTATGTTGGGGCTTAATAGGACTATGGCCTAATAGGGCTAGAACTTTCTAGGAAAGGGGCCTAATAGTACTTGCACCCTCTAGGACTGGGGCTAATAGGATTAGAATCCTTTTTGATTGGGACCCGTTAGACCAGTTAACCCCTGCTCCTTACAAAGATTATCCAGCTAAAACTCGTGAGGATTGGTGAAGTGAAGCTGCTAGTGTTAAACACTATGGTCTGGGGGTGGAAGGTGAGGGGTGATAGAGAGGAGGTACAGACTGGTAGGGATGAGGGGTGATATGGATGAGGTAGTTAGGAGGTGATAGGGAGGGGGTACAGAGGGGAAGGGGTAGGGAGGAGGGGTGATATGGATGAGGTACAGTGATAGGAGGGGTACAGAGGGAAGGGGTAGGGAGGAGGGGTGGGATGAGGTACAGTGATAGGTACAGGGGACAGAGGGGAAGGGGTAGGGAGGGGTGATATGGATGGGGGTACAGTGATAGGGAGGAGGGGTGATGGATGAGGGAGGTAGAGGGGGGGGGAGGAGGGGTGGGGAGGATAGGGGAGGGGGTACAGAGGGGAAGGGGTAGGGAGGAGGGTGTGAGAGGGTACAGTGAAGGGGTACAGGGAGGAGGGAGGAGGGGGTGATATGGATGAGGAATTTTTAGTAGTAGGGAGGTACAGAGGGAAGGAGGTAGGGATGAGGGTGATATGGATGAGGTACAGTGATAGGAGGGTACACAGAGGTAGGGAGGAGGGGTGATATGGATGAGGTACAGTGATGGAGGAGGTACATGGGGACAGTGATAGGGAGGAGGTGATACACAGAGGGGAAGGGGGTAGGGGAGGGGATAGGGGTACAGGGGAGGGGAAGGGGTGGGGGAAGGGGGTGGGGAGGAGGAGGGGTGATAGATAATGGAGAGGTATAGGAGGGGTGGATATGGAGGGTACAGATAGGGAGAGGTACAGGGGGTAAGGGAGGGGAGGGTGATATGGATGAGGTACAGTGGAGTAAGGGGGGGGTACAGGGGGAGGAGTAGCAGGGGGGAAGGGGTAGGGAGGAGGGGTGATATGGATGAGGTACAGTGATAGGGAGGGGAGGGAGGAGGGGCAGAGTGGTTGGGGTGAGGAAGGTGGGGTAGAGACTTAACCCTGGCACTCTCAACAACAACAAGAAGCTTACGTCTGCTCTCTCCTACATGGCTGTTAATGTTTATTTTCACATTTTCTCTCAGTTGATACATGTGTGTAATGTTGAAATTAATGTGATGCTGATGTAAGATGTTTAATGATCAAAATTGTCTTCTGGTAACATTAACATAGTGTTTATAAATGGTCTTGTAGTAGTTAGGGCTGGAGTGGGTTGCCAGGCATTTTTCCACTGGGGTGTGAAATATACATTCTCTTGCATCTGAGTAAAGGTAGTTGATTTAACACTGACCATCTCAGTTTAACCGTTGATGTATCAGAACCTAACATATCATAACCCAACTTAACTCAACATAACTTAACCAAAATATATAAGGCAGTTTGTGTACATTTTGTTGAGACAATTTGTACATTTTAACTTCATATTATGTTTGATAAATACTGTCCCATATATGTCTCCTAGCTGATCTACTATATATATTTTTTTAGGTGAAATAAAATTAAAGATGGCAGAGAATTCAAGTCATGTAAGTAATCAAGTGTTGTTTGTTTGTTGTTTTAGTGAATGGGAGTATTAGTATTTAGTCCTGCTATCCAGTCAGCTAGTTAGTCAGTCAGTTAATTACTGAGCTAATCTGTTAATCAGCTAATACTGCTATTATTATTTTTGTTTATGTTATTATTATTCACACAAGTTGTAGAAGAATAACTGTTGGGGGGCGGGAGATGCTAGCCTGCAGTATAATGAGGCGGGAAAGACTGATAGCAGATTCAATATTGACATCAGCGACTTCCAGCCAATAATACCAACTTTTGGATTAACACATCTCACGGAATTCGAGGTAAACCGGTTATCTGAAGCACGTATTAAGGAAACCGGTTATCTGTAGGAAGAATTGTGGAAACTCGGTAATGGGAAGGGCGGAAACTGGAGAAGATATTTTGGTACTCAGTGAGAGGATGTAAACACACACACACAAACACACACATTAATTATTTTTATCCGCAACATAAAAAAAAAAAAAAATGGTTCGTTTAGTCGAGTGAACATTTTTATTTTATTTTTAAATTGGAAAGTAGCCTTTTCAGTTTTTTCCTCCCTCCCCTCCCCTCCCCTCCCCTCACACCCACTGTTCTTGTGGGTTAGTTTCAGCTTAAGTTTGGAGGTACGTTACTGAGATGGTTCAAGTTGTCCAGGTCATCAGTGTCAGTCTTGCTAAGTGAACTGTAAGGCCAGGGTTGGTTACGTCAGGTTAAGGTTAGGTTAGGATTTGGGTTGGGTTGGTATAGGTTAGGGAACAAAGGTAGAGTAGGTTAGGTTTAGTGTAGGTAAGGTTAGGTGTTGGTGGTTTAGGTTACAGGTCATGAAGGTTTAGGTTGAGTTAAGAATTCTGCTTCTGCCTTCTGTTTCAAGTGTCACTAATTTGATCCCGGGAGCCTGAAGACACAGTCCAGACCATTACAGAGTGACAGCCAAGAGTGAGTCGGGTCAAACAAATGCCATAACCTTCAACACTTTACAATTATTTGATTAAAAAAATCTAAAAAATCATATAATTAATATGAAAGGACAAAGTTAATTACTACATTAATTCACATCCACTTAAACAGTAATTGTAATTAATTGATGAAAAAAATAAACTCAATCAATAATTAGGAAATTAAACACGAGGACAGAGTTAATTACTGGATTATGTTAACTCCACTTGAACAGTTAACACAGAATCTAACTAGTTAATATAACCCACCAACATTTGCATCTGTAGTTTTAATTTTATTTTCAAAGGTTAAATATCCTTTTGCTGTTGTGTTAATTCTGGTTAATGTGTTCCCAGGTATATTATTACTTGTTAAGCTGACATGATGGAAGGTCCAGTTGTATCCCTTAGTAGTGGCAGACAATGGAAGGTCCAGTTGTATCCCTTAACAGTGGCAGACAATGGAAGGTCCAGTTGTATCCCTTAACAGTGGCAGACAATGGAAGGTCCAGTTGTTGCTGGTGAAGGTTATGTCTCCCTCCTGTCCTCATTACAACACCACCGCCACGTCCAATATATACTTAGGGTCCCTCAGAGGCCAGGTAAAACACAGCCCCTGTCACCTGTACCCCCACAAACTTTGCCAGCTGAAATTCTTGTGCCCGAACTTGACCTCTAGTCTGTTTTGGTCAGGGAGGGAGGGAGGGGCAACGGAGTGATAACATTAACCTGTATTACTGGAGTGAGGGGGGTCAACTATCTCGCTCAAACACACACTCGGGTGACCAAGGCTTGTAATGTCCTGGTGTGAAAGAGAGAGAGAGAGAGAGACTTAGTAAAGGTATTAAACAATATTGTACTCTTTCAGTCTTTGTCCTGTCTGCTCCTCTCCCTGTCTCCCTAACTGTACCTGGCTGGTCATGTTGAAGAGAAGGAGAGGAGCTGTCACATTCATTACCAATCGTAAACAGACAGGTCAATGTATCATATACTTTTTCTCTACCATCTTCCCTCCCACTATCCTTCCCTACCACTACCCTTCCCTCCCTCCTTCCCTCCCTCCCTCCCTCCCCTCCCTCCCTCCCTCCCTCCCTCCCTCCTCCCTCCCTCCCTCCCTCCCACCCACCCCCCCAGCCCCACCACATACTGTTCCCCTTCCCTTCTCTTCCCACCATTCCTCTCCCCTCTTAAATAAGTGTAGATTTTTTTTAAATGTTTCAACAACAGAGTTTTGTTGTAAAAGACTGTGGATGAATTTAAGATTAATGTTTATAGTAAAAATAAAGGAAATACTTTTTGCCACAATCCCGTACATTTTTTGAACAGTTTCTCATACATATTGTGGTTTTCTTTTCAATTGACTTGGAAAAGATTTGTAATATACATGCATATCCTCACCCCCTTCTGTTCCACCACCAACTCTTCCTCCTATCCTACCTTCTTACTCCCCTTCCCCCCTCTCCCCTCCTTTCCCCTCTCTCTCTTTTCCCCCTCCTTTCTCCCCCCTTTCCCCCCTTCCCCCTCCTTTCCCCTTTCCCACCTCCTTCCCCCTTTCCCACTCCCCTCCCCTCACCTCCCCTCCCTGGTACTCACATCAGCTGGACCATTTACAGTTATATTGGCAATTTAAGGCAGTGTGGTCTATCTTAATGAGGCCTCACACACCCCTCGGCAAATTAAGAGCCCCCCCCCCCCGCCCCTCCCATCGAGCGGTATTGAGGTTTTTGTTCGTGGGACACATGTATGTATGTATGTATGTATGTGTTTTTGGTACGAGTGTTTGGTTTTTCTAGGCAAATTTAAAGTGCTAATAAATATTGTGTGTATATTTGATAATTTAGGTCATGTCAGGTGTTAAACTGTCAGGTCGTGTCAAGTAAAGGTCGTGTCAATTTGTGTCAGGTGATGGTCGTGGCAGCCTCCATTAGCGTTCCAAATTTGTTGACGTGGAAGCGGTGTTGTGAAGAAGCCTTTTGGTGTCCATCAGCTGTCTCCCTCACAAGGCCACTATGGTGTCACAGTTTACCAGGTTATTGTACTAGTTGTGGGTGACATGGCTGTTTAGTACAAGCATCAGTTTCTTTAATTAGTTCTCTATTTTCCTCTTCCTTTCTTACATATTTTCCTATTTCACTAGTGTTTTTCTATCCTTACCTTCCTTCATCCTCCCTCACCTTCCTTCATCCTCCTTCACTCAGTGTTTCCCAGCATAACATATACAAACCACCTGGTGGCCGTTTTTATCTTTACTCTGTGAGGTAAAGTCAGTGAGGTGTTTTAGTTATGCATAATGAGTGAGGTAGCTCGCCTTGGCCAAGATGAGATACACTTTGTTAAAATGCATAAGTGAAGTGCATTGTACTGTGTAATTTGCCATAAACCGGAGCGTGGTAGGTGGAGGGACCTGCAGTATACACCGGGTCTCTTAAGATATGCCACGTCCTACAGTAAATGCTTATATAAATAAAAAAAATATGTAAATACACAAATCATCATCATTATAACCAAAAACACTTATTTTACCCAAATCACTTTTGTGTAAGGATTAAGTTATACCTTTTATCATTTTAACAACTTAATTTGCATATATTTGTGAACCATTTTGCATACTTTACGGCTCTATAACTTGTAACATTTCTAGTACATCATGTACGTTAATAAGCTAAATTTAAATCGACCTAAAACATAGATAATATATGATACAGTAAGCTAATTTGTATGTACTGTACAGGTAAGTTATTTTACCTGTATAACTCAAGACCAATAGACTGATAACTCCCCATTACCTGATACCCGAGTCATTACAGGTAGTTTTAATTAACCTGAAGTACTCCCTTTTATATGAACACATTAGTTACAGTACCTTTGTTGGGGGTCTCACCTGTCAGGACTATTTGGTCATAAGATGATTTAACATAGGGGCCTGTTAGGACAGAAGATACAACAATACTAAACCTTCATACAGCCTGACTGACACTACACTCGACTACCTTCACTTCCTCAACTGTAACAGCAGGTATAAATTTACACCTGGGTGAACTAGGAGTACCATGGGATCGATCAAACCAGCTACCCTTTAAGCCAGGAGGCGAGCGGTCTGGTCACTCATGTAGTTCATATAGGTTATATAAATCCACAAAGGTATTTTACATTAGTTTATTTGCACTCATTTGATTCACATAAATTTTGCCGACAGTGATAAGGCTCCCTATAATATCTTGACAACATTGAATTAAACTTGAGATGCACTATTTAATTTATTTATACAGAAATAAATCCTAGAATACAGTAATGTGAAATAAAATCTTTATATTTTATTTTTACAGGTGTAGATGAATTAATTTACTCTAATTTTGGGTTACATGAAGATTAGGCACCCTAATTTATTTCACCTGATTAAATCCCTTTTTATATGCTACCGGGGGGCGGGTTAGGTTAGGGTGGGATAGGTTAGGTTATGTTGGAGTTTAATCTTGAGAGGAATTAACCTAGGGTGGCTAATGTTCACGAGATCTGTAATTCTTTTTACATCGGTTTACCTCATGTCTTACTAATTTACAATGATACAGTTGTAAATGTTGAAGTAATTTACATATTTCAGAGATACAGTACACACTTGGTTACAAAAGTTGTTTACACTGGCTTGCTGTACATAATGGGTTAATTTACAAGGATTTTTATTGGTAAATAAGGTTACATAGGCTCTTTTTACCTTGGTTACGGGGATGTAAATTCTCAACCTAGGTATTTACAATTGTGTGAATTATGGAAATTTGTTAACAAAGGCTGCCATTTAATTTACAAGGGTGTGTAAAGTTCTGGGTAAATTTAATAAAGACTGGGTTTTTTACAGTAAATTTACAAAAGGTTTGCAGTCAATAATTTACCTTTTTAATTAGCTTAAATGAGTATGTAAACAGTAAAAAAGTAAGAGTTCTTTCTTTTTGTTAATTTACAAGAGCTGTAAATGTTTATCAGGAAAGTGACCATGAGGTTTTTTACAATTAAGGTTGAGTTTTGTAAATAAATATCCATTGAATATTCTTTTTTACAATTTATTTTAAGGCATTAAAAATAAATGTAAATGTTAAGTGTAAATGACCTTATAAAGGCTTATACTCAGTAAATGATATATGGATGTTAACATAATTTGCAAAAGCTTTATTTTTAGTCATCTAATTTACACAGCTTGTAAATGATAGGAACCCTCAACAAATCTTACAAAAGCTTGACTTTTTATGGACTCAATTTACAGAGCTTATAAATGATATGTTGAAATTAGCCTAAGTTAGAAAGACATTTGTTTTACAGTCATGTGGTTTACATCAACTTGTAAATGATATGTTAAGAGTATACTTGTTTATTTTAGTCTCTAGCTTCAAGGCTGTAAATGATATGTTGTTTTCTGCCGATTTGATGCCAACAGTTGGTTTTCCTGTTAGTGAAGCCAACAGTTGGTTTTCCTGTTATAGTGAAGCTGTTCTTGTTGAAGTCAGGAATATATCTTCATAGTAGTGTTTAATAATGTGTATATTGTATTTGTTTTTTCTTTTGAGTTTCCTCATCATTCTTCACCTCTTTTATGTTTTTGTTTTTTAATACTTTTTTATTTTCTTTGTGAACGTTAAGATATGGATGATTCTTGTTTGTTTGTCTCTTCTTTTCATCGTCATATTTCTTGTTTAGATTCTTTTCTCTTTTTTTTTTTTTCTAAATTTGTTATCTATCTTTTCTCTATCTATCTCCTCTTTTCCTTCCCCCTCAACCTCTTCTCCCCTCTCCTTTGATATTCACACACACTGAGGAGCTCCACTTTTTATTTAACCCGAACGAGACGATGAAGTTGTGACAGAAGTTGTTCCCTCAAAACTACCAATTTTTGTATACTTTCTCATTTGTTATTTTCCCCTTCCCTCTTCCTACATTCTTCTCTCTCCGCGTCCTGTATCCCGAAGGAGGGGAAGACGGAGCTGTGACGGAACTAAGTCCTCAAAAAACCACCACTTTTTCTTTTCTTCTCGGCTTCTACCATCATCATCTCTCTGTATCATCACCTCCTCCTCTGTACCCTCGGTGTTCACACAGTAAGGAGCCCCGCCTCGTGTATCCTGGAGGCGGGGACCGCAGGGGTGTGGGTAACGGAGTCGGTCTTCTCGTCGTAGAGCAAGAGGTGGCGGGTGTCCTCCACATCCTCAATTGACTGTCCCCGTCGTCTGAGCGTCGTTCCCACCAGTACTGCGATGATGACTACGTAGAATACTACCACGATCTGTACCAGGACAGAGTGAGGGCGGTGTTAGAGAGTACTGGTGGTGTTGGGTGGGAGCTAGAGAGTACTGGTGGTGTTGGGTGAGAGCTAGAGAGTACTGGTGGTGTTGGGTGGGAGCTAGAGAGTACGAGAGTGTACTGGAAGGCTATGATGGTGGTAGTAGTTGTGAATATATTACAGGTCCTCCATGTTTGAGAAGTGGAATATGAACACACAATAATTTCAGCTGTCAAGAATATTTCACCTGAAAAAAATGACCTGGGAACTTTAATTAAAACTCATGTAAGGTGGTGATGTATACTGTTTATATTTAATGTATTTTAATGTTAATAAATATATCGGTATATTTCATCATTATTATTAAGATTGTTATTATTATGTACAGAAGAACTTTGGGCATTGTTTATTGTATTTAAGTTATTCTCTCCACCCCTCCACTACCCCAACCCCCCACTACTCCTCCCCCCACTACCCCACCCCCACTACCCCACTACACCCCACTACTCCTCCCCTACCCCCCTACCCCCCTACACCCCCACTACTCCACAACCCCACTACACCCCCACTACCCCACCCCACCCCTCCACTACCCCACCCCCCCCCACCTCCACTACCCCAACCCCACGTCCTTTCTCCCACCCCTCAGGGTCTAGAGACAACCTTTGCCGCCATCTGGCCGCAGCCCAACTGGCCGCGGGAAACTCGCCGCGGCCGACTGGCCGCCATATGGAACTTTTTGTTGACAACCTAACCTAACCTAACCTAACCTAACCTAACCTAACCTAACCTGCAAAATTAGGCGTTTGCAGTTTACCCCAGTCCGCGGCGGCCAGTCGGCCGCGGCGAGTTTCCCGCGGCCAGTTGGGCTGCGGCCAGATGGCGGCAGCCAGTTGTCCCATTCCCTCCTCACCCCCACCCCCCACTACCCCCCACTCTCCACCCCCACTACCCCCCCCACCCCTCCCACTACCCCAACCCGTCACTACTCCACCCTCCACTACACAACCCCTCCCACTACCCCCCACCCCCACTACTCCTCCCCCCACTACTCCTCCCCTCCCTCCCTCCCCCACCCCACCCCCACTACCCCACCCACACAACACACAGAGTATTTATCCCCTGGGCTCTTCATATGTTTAGTCTTTGCTGAATATCTTGGGGAAAGTCTTAACACAAGGAGGCTAAATTGGATCAAGAGATTAAGTTGAAGATCAATCCCCCCAGCTTATTTTCACCTGTTGATTAAATACCCTTACATTACTGAGCATTGGGTTAGGTTAGGTTTGCTTGGAGTGTGCGATCTTTATATATGTGTGTGTGAGGGAGTGAAAGTGGGTGTTTACACTTTAATATAAATTATATCTTTCCAAACACACTCTCTCCCATCCCCCCTCCTCTCCCATCCCCCCTCCTCTCCCATCCCCCCTCCTCTCCCCCTACCCACTAAAAGATGAATACCTCAGACCACAATTTTACCCATCAATCAAATTTCCATATTAATGAAATTGAAACGGACGGAGCCGCCACGTTAATGATATAACCGATTGATAAACACAGCCGGGAGCAGTGAGAGTTTTACCTGGAAGTGTTTATCTTTGTGGCCAGAGCCATACTACAACTCCCTCCCTCCACTACTCCAGCCTCCTCTCTCTCCACTACTCCAGCCTCCTCTCCCTCCCTCCACTACTAATACTCACAGAGACATAGATGATGGCAGAGGTAGACTGGTCAGTGGACGTGTGGTGGTGAGGGTGTGTCTCAGAGTGAACCAACGCTGCCTCATACACCGCCGGCAGTAGTCCTTCCAGGCAGTCTCCCCCCGGCCTGTAGGGAGGAGAGGTGTGAGGTGTAGAGTGGGCGTGAGGGGGAGATGGAGTGGGTGTGAGGGGGAGATGGAGTGGGTGTGAGGGGATAAGTATGAGAGGGGGGGGTAAAAATAATAAACCGGATATATGTTAAACCCAGAGAAAATATGCTGGACACAGACAAAGCCCTGACTTGTTATATGGTTGAGTACATGTTGTATGGTTGAGTAGGCGGTTGAGCACAAGGTCAAGTCAAGGAGGGTTACATCCAGTTTCTACTACTCGAGGCTGGAGTGTCAGTGGTGGAGTATCAGCCGAGTGTGGGGCTACGGCGAGGTGCTTTTGTGTGTGTGTGTGAAAAAATATATAATAATTACAGTATTTATTAAATTACTCCCCCAAAAATCCCAATTCATTATAAAGTTACACAGCAACAAAATTTAGACGAACAAACGGAGGTAGTGAATGCTTTATACCCCGTCTGTAGTAAAGAAGATGATAGTGTAGGAAGATGGTGAAGAATGATGGTGTAAATCCCTGGTGTGGTGGTGGGTATAGCCATCAGTATGGAGGCCCCACTTGAGCTCTTACCCTCCGCTGCATTTATCACCCCATGTGCCATCGCACCCTGTTGTTGTTTGGACTTTTTTTATTTCTGTTTTATTGTTATTTATTATGTTGTGATTTATTGAGTTTATTGTTGTTATTTGTGTTCTTTCATCTCTATCACCAACACTTTTATTATTATTTTTGTTATCAGTATCATCAACGTCATCACCCCCATTATTATTCTCTAATCACCATCAAAGGACCGTCCCCTAGTGATTGATATTGCAATTAAATTTGGAAGAAAAAAAATATGTACATTGACAAGACTGATGGAGAAATGTAATATATATGGGTGTTATTGTGAGTGATTTATTATATCACACACACACACACACACACACACACACACACACACACACACACACACACACACACACACACACACACACACACACACACACCTCCCCTCACCCGTGTTTACATTAATGACCAATACTGTATGCAAATTAGTGTTTACAAAGGGAGTTAGTATTAAAACCTGCATAATTATCTCCCTGCCAGAGGTATGTTCAGGTAACAACAACAGACTCTGTTTTCCATCAACCATTTTTTTACGTCTGTCTGTTTACACGAATGATACAATCCATGTGTACTAATGTCTGTCAGTTACTTGTGTATGTATCAGAACTTGTACATATAACTTGTGTACATGGTGAGTGACTGTGTGTTACGTCATAGGTAGGTAGGTGACTTGGACCTATTCACCGATCACAAAGGTCATTGTTACCTTCTAGTGAGGAAAATGTCAATTATTTTAACACACAAAAGGTATAATAATATAAAGGTTTTGGTTTAATAATAATATATTTTGATTCAGGTTATAAGAATATTTTGTGATAATAATGTTGAACTTTACCTCACATGTACGCAGGGGTGAAGATGGCCCGTCGTTCCGTTTTGTCTCATGGTTATCTGAAATGATAAAATAATGACAATAATAATAATGATAATAATAAAAATAGTAATAATAATAGTAGTATATCAGTAATGCAGCTAAATATGGAACCATTCCAATCCAAAGTTACTGTACTAAACCTACATAATAGAAGAGTTTACAATGTTATATCGCACTGTACCTAATTAATGCATAACTGTGTGCAATAATATAATATAATGAAGGTATTACAGTAAAACCTCGATTAACTGACCCTCGATTGAGTGCTCTGAAATGCTCTTCTCGCTCAAATCACTTGATATTGGGGCTCTCGGATTTTAAAGCCCCGATAATAGAGCTCCATCATACTCAGTGTCGCCCACACAAGGCTGAGGGACCTCCTTGGCTTGTATCGATCCACCTGACGAAGCGGTCATGCAATATTCCTGATATGACGTCACCAGGCATATGGATTTCTGGGTCCACCTCCCTAAACATCTGCCTCTTACCTGTGGCTTGACTGTTAACTGTTGACTTTGTGGATTGACTCTGTTAAAAGTCTCCATGGGTTAACTGTTGGCTATCTGATAACTTGCTCTGTACACACTCCCCACACCACCTCTCATACACTCCCTTCTCCAACCTCCCTTACATTCTCCCCATCCCTACACCACCTCTCCCCATCACTGCTTGTTTGTAGGATTAATTGCCTTGTTATCGAGTGCCACTAACAGCCCACCAGGTTTATTTTGTCTATCTTCCTCTCCTAAAGATTAACCCAACTCCCTACTTTATTTTACCTTGAGATTATCTGCCGTAACACTAACCTAACAGAACCTGACAAACGTAATGCTCACCCTACCCTACCCGCTCGGTATATAGCCTCACTCATAACCAGACCAGCTTATTGACCATGAAAAGCCAGATCAAAATAATGCTTTTGAGTGTTGTGATTCGCTCGAGCAAGACGCTTGATTAACACACTCAGAACTTGAACTTGAAGTATGTTGTATAATCTGGTGTTGGAATATGATGTACATGGTATAATTATGTACAGTAGTATGTGCGGTATAATCTGGTGTGATTGTTGGTGGTTTGGTTGTGGTATATTTTTGCACTTGGTACTAGTACAGTGTTTTGTGGTTAGTGGTGTTTTGATGATAGGTTGGTGGTGTGGAGGTAATGGTGTGGTGATGGTGGTAGGTGGTGGTGATGGTAGGAGGTAGTGGTGTGGTGGTAGGAGGTAGTGGTGGTGGTTGGAGGTAGTGGTGTGGTGGTGGTAGGAGGTAGTGGTGTGGTGGTGGTAGGAGGTAGTGGTGGTGGTGATGGTGGTAGGAGGTAGTGGTGGTGGTGATGGTGGTAGGAGGTAGTGGTGTGGTAACGTCACATACTAACAGTGTGTCGTGTTTGTGGTGGAGACACAAGAACACTTCTGAGACTCCCTGGTAAACAAGGCCTCCCCACCTTGTTAAGGTCGCAGACGGGTTAGTTAACTCTCCTCGTTACTTTGTATTTATTATTATTTTTTTACATAATTATTTTGTTATTGCGCTGTTGTTATTTGTGTTTATTAGGTTATAATAGATGTATTATGTTTCTTGGGTTATTTGTTATGGCCTATATTATAATGTGAGGTAGTAGGAGGTACTACCGCCTGGCAAGATATTGGCACCATAATGTGTAGACCCTGCTGCCATATGTGACCAAGTCCCAGGTTGATGATCTGACTTTCTGCCTCATTTACACACAATTGTAGGGTCTCAATTGTTTCTATTACATGACAAAACAACATACATATAGCATTATTATTACATTTTTGCCCCCTGGGCCCTGATGTGGTTCAGTGACCTGTGCCCGGGTGGGCTAATCCCCGTAAAAAAAAAAAAAAAAAAAAAAAAATATATATATATATATATATATATATATATATATATATATATATATATATATATATATATATATATATATATATATATATATATATATATATATATATATATATATATATATATATATATATATATACACATACATCTGATGTTAGGTGGGTTGAGGAGAGTCGTGCGCACAAGTAAACATCCCAGTGTAATTTATAAGCTTCACAGAGAGCATATATGTTTACTCAGGTAAATATGGGTGAAATTTATTGGATAAGCTTCGGAGAATTCGCCAGGTTAAATAGTAAGATACTTGGCACGTGTTGTGTGGCGTCCCTGGGTCATGAAGATGTGTAATTGAAGATCCTTAGGTGACACTGTGGTGTGAACACATGTGTTTACTTACTGTACAGTAACCAGAGAGATGGTGTGCATATTGTAGACCTTGGGGCACACCTTGGGCAGGGGGCACACCTTGTGCAGGGGGCACACCTTGGGCAGGGAACACACCTTGTGCAGGGAACACACCTTGGGCAGGGAACACACACACCTTGGGCAGGGGGCACACCTTGGGCAGGGGGCACACCTTGTGCAGGGAACACACCTTGTGCAGGGAACACACCTTGCAGGGAACACACCTTGGGCAGGGCATGGAACACACCTGGGCAGGGGGCACACTGGGCAGGGGGCACACCTGGGCAGGGGCACACCTTGTGCAGGAACACACCTGGGCATGGAACACACCTGGGCAGGGGGCACACCTCGGGCAGGGGGCACACTCCTGGGCAGGGGGGGCACACCTTGTGCAGGAACACACCTTGGGCATGGAACACACCTGGGCAGGGGGCACACCTCGGGCAGGGGGCACACCTGGGCAGGGGCACACCTCGGGCAGGGGCACACCTGGGCAGGGGGCACACCTTGGGCAGGAAACACACCTCAGGCAGGGCACACCTTGCGGGCAGGGGGCACACTGGGCAGGGGGCACACCTTGTGCAGGGAACACACCTTGGGCATGGAACACACCTTGGGGCAGGGGCACACCTTGGGCAGGGGGCACACCTGGGCAGGGTGCAGGGGCACACCCGGGGCAGGGGCACACCTTGGGCAGGGGAAGGCAGGGGCACCTCAGGCAGGGGGCACACCTTGTGCAGGGGGCACACCTTGGGCAGGGAACACACCTCAGGCAGGGGGCACACCTTGGGCAGGGGGCACACCTTGGGCAGGGAACACACCCAGAGGAGGGAGACCACTATACAAATTATTCTCTTGGGCTGAAAGTTGCCGACACACTACACTACTTGTTCTCATCTCACCAGTCATATCAGCTTACTGAAGTAATTATTTTACCCTTTAAGATGAGATTGCCCCCAACTTATGCCTTTCAAGCTTTGTGTGTGTTTGTTTGTTTGTTTTACCAATCGGCAAAAATATAGCTACTAACCACATCCCTTTCCTCCCCCCTCTCTTTCCTCCCCCCTCTCTTTCCTCCCTGAGACATGGGTGAAGAATCTGGCCCACAAGATCCTCTCAGCTGTAAGTCTTCTCACCGGAGATTATTTGGTCAATGTCAGGTGGGACAAAATTTCCTTTGTTTGGGAGTTGCGGATATGAGGCGTCAGGCTTATGGGGAACCTGTGTGTGTGTGTGTGAGAGTGAGAGAGAGAGAGAGAGATTTTTATTGTTTGCATATACCGTACGTGTACTGTATGTCATTGTGTGTGTGTCAATATACACACTCATGGGTGTGGTATAACCCACTGTGTATGGTCGATATACAACATGAGTTTATGGGTGTGTGGTGTATAGTGTAACCTGTGATGTATTATTGACTTTCTGCCACTGTTGATATACATTTATAATTCACAGCCAACATGGCATTCTCTCTTGTCTCACTTCTCTCTCTTCTCTCCCACTCTCCCTCCCCTACCCTCTTTCTCCTTCACCTTCCTTCCCCCTTCCCCTCCTTCCTTCCTCCCCTTTCCTCTCTTCCCTCTCTCCATCTTTCCTCTCTCTTCCTTCTCTCCATCTTTCCTCTCTCTTCCTTCTCTCCATCTTTCCTCTTCCTCTCTCCATCTTTCCTCTCTTCCCTCTCTCCATCTTTTATCTCCGTCCTCCTCCCCTTCCCGCTCCCCCATCCCCTCCCCTCCTCATGTCTTCACAAACGAAGATAAAATACCCCATCAAACTGTATCTTTGTGAGTCTCCATTATCCATGGTTGTTCCTTTCAAGACATAACTCTATAGAGAGCTGCCCCTAATTTACTTCCTCTTTTTTTTCCCTCGGCAGACCTGTTCTCTGGTTAGTGGAAGGTGGGCTGGGCTGGGTAGAGTAGGGTAGGCTAGGCTAGATTTGGTTATGTAATACTAAGTTAGCTGAGATTGGTTTTTTTTTTTTTTTGTTTAAATTATGTAAAGTTAGGTTAGATTAGCTCAGGTTAGGTTAGTTTGATAATTTACAGAAGAAAAACAAACATTTGCCTTTCCATATTCACCTTTACTCTTACATGGATTACCTCTCCTTGTCCCCATAACCTGGCTCAAGAGATGGTCTTATATCTGACAGCACAGATGTGTCGTGTGGTGGACTCACACACACCAGGTAAGACAGATATATTACCTGTGTAATTGTGAACCACTTGGTGTTATGGCCGTGGCAGGCTGGTATCTCTCTCTCCCATGCTATTCCTTCTCCCTTTGTACCGCTTTCCCTCTCATTCCTTTTTCATTTCCTCTGTACCTTCCTTCCTCACCCCATCATTACCTCGTCCCTCCCTCCCCCCCTCCTTCCTTCCAGGAAATCCAAACATTAAAAATATCTCCCTTTTTTCTCTGCTGCTGAACATTTTCCCAGAGCTTGTATTCAGACCCAAGTTTAATCTGTAAATGGAATCACCAGGATTAAGCTTGTAACTCAACTCTTTTTTTTTGAGATTAACGGCTTGTAAAGTGGAAATTTCTGCAACCCATCTGATATTTTCGGGCTACTTTTATTTAGGGAGATGTGGCTAGTTTCGTCTGACCTGAATGATGAGGTAAGGTGAGGGTATCTCTCTCTCTCTCTCTCTCTCTGTGTGTGTCCTGCTCCTGGCAAGATAACGGTGACGAAGTGTTATACTCAATAAGAGGAACAATGAAAACTCGATAATTGGTGGGAACGTGATAACAAGATAATAGGTGGAAACGTGATAACAGGATAATAGGTGGGAACGTGATAACAAGATAATTGGTGGGAACGTGATAACAAGATAATTGGTGGGAACGTGATAACAAGATAATTGGTGGGAACGTGATAACAAGATAATTGGTGGGAACGTGATAACAAGATAATTGGTGGGAACGTGATACAGAAGATTATTAGGAATACAACAATAGACAATAATTAGTGTGCATGGGGGAGAAATCGATAATTCATAATAAACCACAAAAAATTATTCATGATCGACAAGTGTTAAAAATATATAGAGAAGACATAGGCAGGATAACTTGATAAACACAGGATTAGGGATAAACCAGAAAAATATACTGAATTGTAAGGAAGAAGGGAAGACAGCAAAGAATGATGAACATGTGAATGGGAAAAATACAGAATGGGTAAGAATAAGGTCCGAGGCAGGAAATTGTGATAAACAGGAATAACCTGCACACATAAAAATAAATATTGTTTCGTCCTTTCAACTCGAAAACAACAATGTCGGAGGAATTTAATTAAGAGATGAAAAGAAACTACACAAAAAAATGTAAATTGGAAGCAGAATGTTAGATTGTTAATGGACATATGAAAGATTATTGGATCCAGAAATTGAGGGTTATTGAAAAATTTGCAGTACGTAGTGTGTGGAAGGGGGTGTTGGAATCTCTCTCTCTCTCTCTCTCTCTCTCTCTCTCTGGCATAATTTACAGGGATTGGACACCCAAATAAGCTCTATGATTGGCTGTGAATGCCTTAGGGATTGGAGAGTTGAATAATTTACGCTGCGTCTGTGTGGTTGTTTTTGTTCGTTTGTGTGGTTGTTTTTGTTCGTTTGTGTGGTTGTTTTTGTTCGTTTGTGTGGTTGTTTTTGTTCGTTTGTGTGGTTGTTTTTGTTCGTTTGTGTGGTTGTTTTTGTTTGTGGTTGTTTTTGTCTGTGTGTGGTTGTTTTTGTTCGTTGTGTGGTTGTTTTTGTTCGTTTGTGTGGTTGTTTTTGTTCGTTCTGTGTGGTTGTTTTTGTTCGTTTGTGTGGTTGTTTTTGTTCGTTTGTGTGGTTGTTTTTGTTCGTTTGTGTGGTTGTTTTTGTTCGTTTGTGTGGTTGTTTTTGTTCGTTTGTGTGGTTGTTTTTGTTCGTTCTGTGTGGTTGTTTTTGTTCGTTTGTGTGGTTGTTTTTGTTCGTTTGTGTGGTTGTTTTTGTTCGTTTGTGTGGTTGTTTTTGTTCGTTTGTGTGGTTGTGTTTTGTTCGTTTGTGTGGTTGTTTTGTTCGTCTGTGTGGTTGTTTTTGTTCGTCTGTGTGGTTGTTTTTGTTCGTCTGTGTGTTTTTGTTCGTCTGTGTGTGTGGTTTGTTTTGTTCGTTTGTGTGTTGTTTTTGTTCGTTTGTGTGGTTGTTTTGTTCGTCTGTGTGGTTGTTTTTGTTCGTTTGTGTGGTTGTTTTGTTCGTTTGTGTGGTTGTTTTTGTTCGTCTGTGTGGTTGTTTTTGTTCGTTTGTGTGGTTGTTTTTGTTCGTTTGTGTGGTTGTTTTTGTTCGTTTGTGTGGTTGTTTTTGTTCGTCTGTGTGGTTGTTTTTGTTCGTCTGTGTGGTTGTCTTTGTTCGTATGTGTGGTTGTTTTTGTTCGTCTGTGTGGTTGTTTTTGTTGTACTTATGGTTGTTTTTGTTCCAAGTTGTGGTTGTAGGACCATTGGTTTGTTATTATCATCATTATTATTATTTAATATAATAAGGCCACAATTGTATTAAAGTATCATAAATAATTAACCAGGTGTAATGTTGGGTAAATTATTCAGCCGGTTATTGAAAATATTAGTATTCCGGATAATTAATTAACATACATGAATATGTGAGTCTATTTAAAATTATTTATGATATATTAATTGACTTTAATATAACTTCCGAAAGCCATTTGAGTTTTGCATTATTATTAGTAGTAGTAATAGTAGTTATGGTGGTAGTAGTTGTGGTGATACTAGTAGTGGTAGTATAGTAATAATAGCAGTCAGTTTACATACATTACATTGATTTATTACAGTTCAGGCTGATGTTGAATGTGTATGTGCGTGTCTTGTGTGTATATCTTGTCTTGTGTGTGTGTGTGTCTGCTCTCTGCTCCCAGGTGTAGTATAATGAAAACAGAAGATATTAAATTCTCGACTTAAGATGGAGTGAAAATTTAGTCCCGGGGGAAATACTTGATCCTGAAGTGACTTGACTGCTGCCTTATGCTTACTGCCGTCTCCCTGCTCCCTATCCCTTGACACCTACTACCCATTCCTCCCCATCTCCCTCTTTCGAGTCCTTTCCTATTCATCTTCCCACTGTCCTTCTCTCTCCTTCCCTCTGCTTCTTGCCTCTCCATTGCATGTCTCATTCTTCTCCCCTACCTGACTCTTTCTTTTCCTCTGCCCTTACTCATGCCCTCTCTCTACTTCCCCTCATTTAATCTCCCTTTTTTTCATCATTCCCTCTCTCCGTCTTCTCTATCGACCTCCCCTCATTTAATCTCTCCTCCTCCCCTCTCCTCCTTACCTTACCTTCTCCCTTCGCTTCCTCCCCTCCTCTCCCCTCAGCCTACAAACGGATTTAATCCTACACTGATGGAATTCCATTTCAGAAATTAACCGTAAATATGGTCTTGGTTAAACACACAGATGAGAGAGAGAGAGAGAGAGAGAGAGAGAGCATAAGAATGTATATATACAACCATCATGTGGTCGGTCCTTGTCTGTAGCGGCCCCTTGTCTGTAGAGTGTCCTGTCTGTAGCGGCCTTGTCTGTGGCGGCCCTGTAGCGGCCCTTGTCTGTGGAGGTCCTTGTCTGTGGCTTGTCTGTAGCGGCCCTGTCTGTGGAGTCCTTGTCTGTAGCTGTCCTTGTCTGTGGAGGTCCCTTGTCTGTAGGTCAGCTGTCTGTAGCTTGTCTGTAGAGCCCTGTCCTTGTCTGTAAGCAGCGTCCCTCTGTAGCAGCCCTTGTCTGTGGAGTCCTTGTCTGCTGTCCTGTCTGTAGGCCCCTTGTCCCTGTCTGTGGCGGTTGTCTGTGCAGTGGCGGTCTCTGTCTGGTAGCGGCCTTGTCTGTAGCGCCCTTGTCTATGGTCCTTGTCTGTAGCTGTCCTTGTCTGTAGCGGCTCCTTGTCGTGGCAGGCCCTTGTCTGTGGCGGTCCTTGTCCTGTAGCCCCTTGTCTGTGGAGTTCCTTGTCTGCCTTGTTGTGCGGTCTTGTCGGTGGCGGCCCTTGTCTGTGGCGGTCTATGTGTGTCCTTGTCTGTAGGCCCTTGTCGTGGCCCCTTGTAAAGTCTTGCCCTGTAGCGCCCTTGTCTGTAGGAGGTCCTTGTCTGTAGCTGTCCTTGTCTGTAGCGGCTCCTTGTCGGTGGTGGCTCTTGTCTGTGGCGCCCTTGTCTGTAGCGGCCCTTGTCTGTGGAGGTCCTTGTCTGGGCAGCCCTTGTCGTGGCGGCCCTTGTCTGTAGCGGCCTTGTCTGTATGGCTCCCTTGTCTGTGGCAGTCCTTGTCTGTGGCAGTCCTTGTCTGTGGCAGTCCTGTTGATCTGTGTAGCGGTCCTTGTCTGTGGCAGTCCTTGTCTGTGGAGGCCCTTGTCTGTGGAGAGGTCCTTGTCTGTAGCGGCCTTGTCGGTGGCGGCCCTTTGTCTGTGGCGTCCTGTCTGTGGCACCTGTCTGTTGTCTGTGGAGGTCCTTGTCTGTGGCAGTCCTTGTCTGTGGCAGTCCTTGTTGTAGTCCTGTCTGTGGCGGTCCTTGTCTGTCTCTGGCAGTCCTTGTCTGTGGAGTCTTTGTCTGTGGCGTCCTTGTCTGTGGCGGCCCTTGTCTGTGGCGGCCTTGTCTGTGGCAGTCCTTGTCTGTGGAGGTCCTTGTGTCTGTGGCAGTCCTTGTCTGTAGAGTCCTTGTCAGTCCTTGTCTGTGGCAGTCCTTGTCTGTGGCAGTCCTGCCTGTGGAGTGTCCTTGTCTGTGGCCTGTCTGTGAGTCCTTGTCTGTGTCCTGTCTGATGTCCCTGTCTGTAGGGTCCTTGTCTGTAGGTCTGTCCCTTGTCTGTGGAGGTCCTTGTCTGTGGAGGTCCTGTCTGTGGTGGCCCTTGTCTGTGGAGGTCCTTGTCTGTGGAGGTGGCCTTGGTCTGTCCTTGTCGGTGGCGGCCCTTGTCTGTAGCGGTCCTGTCTGTGGAGGTCCTTGTCTGTGGTGGCCCTTGTCTGTGGAGTCCCTTGTCGGTGGCGGCCCTTGTCGGTGGCAGCCCTTGTCGGTGGCCCCTTGTCTGTGGAGGTCCTTGTCGGTGGCGCCCTTGTCTGTGGTGGTCCCTTGTCTGTGGAGTCTGTGGAGTGGTCCTTGTCTGTGGAGTCTTGTCGTGGCGCCCTTGTCTGTGGGAGGTCCTTGTCTGTTGGAGGTCCTTGTCTGTGAGGTGTCGTGGCAGCCCTTGTCTGTGGAGGTCCTTGTCTGGTGGGTCCTTGTCTTGTCTGTGCGCCCTTGTCTGTGGAGGTCCTTGTCTGTAGGTCTTGTCGGTGGCGCCCTTGTCTGTGGGGTCTTGTCGGTGGCGGCCCTGTCTTTGGCCCTTGTCTGTGGAGGTCCTTGTCTGTGGCAGCTTTGTCTGTGGCAGCCTTGTCTGTGGGGTGTCCTTGTCTGTGGAGAGGTCTTTGTCTGTTCCTTGGTGGGAGTGTCCTTGTCGGTGGCGCAGCCCTTGTCTGTGGAGGTCCTTGTCTGTGGAGGTCTTTGTCTGTGGCAGTCCTTGTCTGTGGAGGTGGTGGCGGCCTTGTCTGTGGTGTCGTGGCGGCCCTTGTCTGTGGGCCCTTGTCTGTGATCTTTGTCTGTGGCAGTCCTTGTCTGTGGAGGTCCTTGTCGGTGGCGGCCCTTGTCTGTGGAGGTCCTTGTCTGTGGCAGTCCTTGTCGGTGGCGGCCCTTGTCTGTGGTGGCCCTTGTCTGTGATTGCCTCCTTGTTGAGTCGAGGCATCACACCTGAGATTAAGCAGAATGCTAAACAGCCTCTTATAAAATATGGTTTAATGGTCGACATAATGAGGTAGTGAGGAAGACTTTAAGTTATAGTAACAATATTCATGAGGTGAGGCGATGCACTCTTAACCGGAAGCTGGCAACTGAGACCTAGGGTCAGTTTGTAACAGGGCAGCTGATTGGTTGGGGGATGGAACCTGACGAATCGCTACACTTTAGTAGTTACCGGTAATCTATCGTGGTTATATTCTGATATTTTAAGGAATAATAACTATTATATGTTGATCTCTGATAATTTCCACACTTGGGGAAACATATTTACCTCGATGAGAACACCAACATGAGGAACAGTTCTCACTCTTGACCTCAGATGCAAGGTGTGAGTCCAGGTCACCCTCCTTCTCTTATTGCCTCCACCGTTTCCCTCCTTCCCACACCCACCAGCTTTTCCATCCCTCCTTCAACATTCGTAATTACCTGCCTTAATTTGCATTAGTAGTTTTATCCCCATCTTTAAGAGTTATTTAGGATTTAACGATCACTCGAATGTTGGTCTATATCCCATCTCACTTTTTTAACATGTTATAATATAATTACAGTTTTTAACTATCTGTCTGCTTAGATTGGTTTGGCTTACATAATGTTAGGTTAAGATAGTTTAAACTTTGGGTTAGCTTTAAGTTGGGTGAGCTTTAAGTTAGGTTAGCATTGGGTTATTGTTAAGTTAGATTAGGTTAGGATGTTTCATCGTCTGGTGAGATAAACTGGGGGACTAATCTTTCACGTAAATAAATACTAAATTAAGGACATTATTTTTTTATATAAATACCTGTAATACAAAACAATTAAAAACACCAAAATAATGTAAATAACACCAAAGGGGTTATTGAAATATAGCGTTAATATAGATACGGCGGCAGAGCGTCAACCAGGCTATTTTTAAACACTAAAGGAAGAGAGATTAAAGGCTTAAGCTCTCGACTTTAATGTTGGTGTCAGGTTAATGTGAATGATGATTGAGTGTCCAATAGTGGATGGTGTTTTTACTCTTGTGTGTTATGATGATAATGTTTCCTACCATCATTAATATATGGTAGGTGTAATTGGGTTAGGTTAGGTATGGTTAGGTTCGGTTTTGTTAAGTTAGGTAAAATTGGGAGAAGTTGGGTTAAGTTGTATTAATTTAGGTTAGGTTACATAGGGTCCTCTTAGAACTGGGGGCCATTTAACATCCAACCCCATACAATTACTACAGTTTGTGACTCACAAAATAATGCAAAAATAATGGAATTTCTATGTAGGTTCAGGTGATTGTTTGAAAAAAAGCCAAGTGTGTTTTAGTCATCAAACCCTCTCAGTGTGTGTTGGTGGGTGCTAGCCACAGGGTGGTGTGATGTTTCTAGTGTGATTGACAAATTCAGCTACTGCCACCTGCAACTCTTGTGGTGAAGGGGGAGAGCAGAGTGCACAAGTCTCTCCCCTGCCGGCACACAGCCTCTCACCAAGATCCTTCGGTGCCTCCTCGTGGCAACATATTTTGCATTTTAACCAAGGGGTTTTTGTCCTATTTTGTATTAGTGTATTTTACGTCCTTTTAATTTTAGTTAACCTTTTGCCATTAAATATCTCCGGCGCCATATGACCCAGGCTGTTGTGGCGTTAAGATAATATTCATAATCATTTATTCCTTATTCTGGGGGATTTTGTTCCTGACCCTTGTCACTACACAAAACCGCAGTTGGGGAACCAGTGTCAGGTAAACTTTGACTTAGTGGATATCTAACAGTCCTCTGCAATCCTGGTCACCTGAAGGTAGTGTTGAGTCCATTCTTGCTACCAGAACCTGGTTATCAGGACCATGCTGGTGGGGTCATTGCACCCCTACTGTCATGGTATCATGAGAATCTCACTACTCGGGCATTAAACATCTGGAGATCGAGCATTATAGTGCCCCATGTGCATGTAGGGAAAGGAGATCTCTCGCCCAACCCGGAGCTGTCCTGCCTGGGTCAAGGATTGGACTCCACAGCCACTACCAGTGGCACCATCCCTTGCTCACCACTTATTATCATTGTCTTTATAATGGAATTGGAGTTTTCATCAACTAAGACCGACAGCCTTAGGCAGATTATGTATCTGTGTGTAATAATAATAATAATAATAATAATAATAATTAACGGTTTATTGAAGAGCTTGGCAGCCAGAAGGCTGAAAATATACAGTTACATATTTGGGGAATGGGTTACGAATTACAAATAATATACAAGTGACATAAGTGACACAAATAAGACATATAGTAACTTAGATGGGGATCAGCTCAAACTACAGTTCATTTCAACATAGTGACAGTGTAGGGAGCAGTGTTTACTGGGAGTGAATACACTGATTTATTACATGTTATTGATAATTTTTACAATGGTTGGGATTGGGCTGTTCTTATAGCGATCAGTTCGTGCACGTATGGGCTGGATGCGGTTGTGGTGTCGAACAGCAATTCTCGGACAGGGGATCTCAGGTGGTAGTAGGGGCCGGTGTCGGGGATGGTGTAGAAGCTTCTTACCAAATTTGCAGATGAGGCCGTGGTGATGGTCAGTGAGAGTCGAAAGGGTCAGTGTGTTGAGCGCTTCTTGATATGTGGAGTAGGAAGGGGAGAGAATAATCTTGCATGCCCTCTTTTGCACTTTTTCTAGGTGTTTACGTTGTGTGGCATTTAGGGAGGAAGACCAGGTGGGGGAGGCATAGGTGAGCTTGGGAAGTATGAATGTTGTGTATACACTGAGGAGCTCGTGTGCGGGAACTCCGAGGGACTTGAGTCGGCGGAGGAGGTGGAGACGGAAACTGGAGGATTTGACAACTTCACTGACGTGTGGTTTCCAATTTAGTTTGTTGTCTATGGTGACGCCGAGGAGCTTCGTGGAATCTACAACCTGGAGTGTGTTCGGACCTAGGGTAATGGAAGGAGGTGGGACAATGTCGGAGGAGAGGTTGATGTGCATAACCATGGTCTTGGTATGGTTGATGGTGACATGGTTGTTGGTGGCCCAGTTTTGGAGACTGTTCAATAAATCCTGGAGGGCGGTATAGTTGGGAGCAGAATTGTTGACGCTGATCCCAATGGTGGAGTCGTCGACATATTTCCAGCGAGCAGGGGTTTCTCTTAGGGCATCATTGATGAGCATAAGGAAGCAGAGTGGTCCCATCTTGGTGCCTTGGGGTACGCCACAGGTGAGTGACTGAAAGGTGGAGACAGCCCCTCGGAAGCGTACAGCTTGGCGTCGGTCACTGAGGAAGTCTGTAAGCCATGGTATGAGACTTCTCCGAAGCCCGAGGTCAATAGCTTTGTTTATGATTATATTGTGGTCGACTAGGTCGAACGCTTTAGTGAAATCAATGAAGGCGACAGCTACAGACGTTTTTCGTTTCTCGAGATGGCGGTATATGTAATCGAGAAAGCTGACAAGACAGTGAGTGGTGGAGGAAGTTTTCATGTTGCCAAATTGCTGAGGGTCTACGACTCCTGCAATATCAGCATAAGCCCAGTCAAACACAAAACTTTCACAGATTAGGCTGGGTATTGGGGTGATTGCAATAGGTCGTAGCTGATTGTTGTCTGTAGGTGCTCTGTGATCTGTGTGTGTGTGTGTGTGTGTCTGTGTGCTCTGTGTCTCTGTGTGTGTGTGTGGTTGTCTGTGTGTGTGTGTCTGTCTGTCTGTGTGTGTCTGTGTGTGTGCTCTGTGTATCTGTGTGTGTGTGTGTGTGTGTCTGTGTGTGTGTCTGTGTGTGTCTGTGTGTGTGTGTCTGTCTGTCTCTGTGTCTGTGTGTCTGTCTGTGTGTGTGTCTGTGTGTCTGTGTGTCTGTGTGTGTGTGTGTGTCTGTGTGTGTGTGTCTGTGTGTGTGTGTGTGTGTCTGTGTGTGTGTGTGTGTGTGTCTGTGTGCTCTGTGT